>NW_026068393.1:69964-81814 GCF_014885135.2 Alexandromys fortis | reverse complement strand
TTGTTGGTTAGTTTGTCTTCCATTGGAGCATAACCCCAACCCCTGGCATCCATCCCAGCCCCCTGGCCTGGGAGTTGCATTGGTCTGGATTCCAAATCCCAGCATTCCAGGTACTGACTTCTCCCCAGGGGAGGGTCAGGACCACTCCCACAGGGTATTTAAGCTCCCAGCGGTCCCAGGCTTGCATGTGCTCCTCACTTTTCTGTCACCCCTGCCGTGCTCTTGGCCATCCGAGAGCGCTGCACTTAATAAAACATGGGCGTTTTAAGTTGGTTTTAATCTGTTTTAATTGGATTTTTGTGTGCGGGCGGAGCATAAAAATCTTAGGATTTTTTTTTTTCGTAACAGTTCGGTTTATGTTTTACATTTGGTTTGGTTTGGGCGGAAGTTGCAACAGCAGAGGGAGGATGCAATGGAATGAAGAGATAAGTGGGATCTGACTGCGTGACGAGAGATCCACCAAGAATCAATAAAAGAAAAAAAAATATTGCTGTCTTTAAGGTATCAGCACAGACACAGAAAGTGTCGCAGCTGCTTTGCTAAAAGGAATCTGTGCACAGAAGAAAACATTTCCTCCCTTCCTCTTCTCCCTTCCGCCTTCCCTCTTCTCCCTTCCCCTCTCCGCCGGCACCTGGGGACCTTGACCCAGAGTGTAAGAAGTGAGGGGGCAGGGCAGAGACTGCTACAGCAGAGGTGAGGGGCAGAGGAGAGCAGAGACTGGAGAGGAAGGGAGGGGCAGGGAGGGGCCCTCAGGACCCGGATGTAGGTCTCTCTCCACCACCAGCTTCAGGAAGAGAATCATATTATATCACAGAGCTTTGGGTTCTGCCTCATCTGCCTCACTCCTGGACTCACTGAGCGATGCCCCATGCATTCTGCTGTCTTCTAGTGTTTTCCATCACTGCCGTGCTCCTGAGCTGCTCAGTCCTCAGTAGGAGATGGTGCCTGAGGCCTTGAACCTTGCTTGATCCAGCAAACCCAAACTTGTGTCCGGGTGCACAGGTCCACAGGTGCACCTGCTGACTCATTTCCCAACACTGCACATTTTCAGCTTTTTAAGTTTTTAAAAAACATTTAAGGCTAGGTTTACATCTCCTGGATTACTAATCATTTCTTGGAGTTTCCGCAATTATGTTGCAAATACATGTAGATTTACCCAAAGCAAACTGATCTCTTGATGAGTTTTTCCAGTGAACATAATGTAACACTATACATTATCACTTTCTACTGTCTACAATAAAGTTCCATATGGAAAGAGGGTGGTGGGTTAGCACTTTACTTCACGAAGGCCTTAAAAGCCATAGGCAAGGAAGAGTACAAAGCTGTAGAGGACTCAGCCACAGAACAAAACAACACAGGGAGGGAGAGAAGGAGGGAGGGAGGGAGGGAGGGAGATTGTAAATGTTGGGTCCACACGGGTGCGCAAAGATGGAGACAGACCACCAAAGTCTAATAATCCAGAAGCAAACTTTATTCCAGGAAAAAAAATTAAAATAAAAACCTCCATGGGGCACAAAAAGTTTATCAGCCAGCTGAGACCATGCCAGAAATGGATTTTGTAAGGCTGTGCCAAAGGCTGTTCTGAATCTATCTTCTTAGAGTAGGGGCATCAAGCACTAGGTCTGAACAAAGGAATTTTTGGAATCTCAAGGTAAAACTCAGATACAGATTGCCTTATTTTACAGTCTTCACTTTTCAGTTAAACTAGTGTTTGTACTTAGTCTATTATCTTCCTTGGTACTTCCAGGTAGAGTTTCCTGAAGCCCTGTGCTCTCCCCTTTGATGCTGCCAGTTTCACATAGCAGGGGTAATGTGCAACCCAGAGGTCATGTGTATCTGTCAGGAGCCATTTTCCCAAAGAGTATAGCAGGGACCATTGTCCTGGGGATGTTTGTGGAAAGCCCCATACCCCAACTGTATTGAGAACTGTTTGTTGGCAGAGCCCACCCCACACCCAACTATCTTGAGAGCTATCTGTTAGCGGAACCTGCCCCACATTCCAACTGTCTAGAGAACTGTTTGTGGTTGGAATCACAAAAGGAATGATTCTGCTTGCGTAGAGAACAGTAGGTGTATCGACTCATGACCTCATGACCAATGACTCATGACCAACGACTCGTGATCTCCTGACCAAGGACTCGTGACCGACTAGTGACCAAGTGTTGACTTGTGACCATTGCTGCCCCAGCAAGATCCCATGCCCCTGCCCCCTGCCCCCATCCCAAGCCAAATTCCTCATCCAAGGGCTATATAAGCTGCTGCCATTATGCTAATAAACGGAGGCTTTGACAACAGATCTTGCTTGGCCTCGTTCCTCTCTCCTGCCCATGTCTTTTCAGATAGCACCTCTTCGGGACCCTGGAATAACTGACCTGCCAGCCGGGTTACAACCCTAGACTAACTAGGTTACATGTATCTATATCCTAAAAGTTAACTCAGCTCATATCCCTTGTTAATCAAAGATGGATGGGGGTTTGGGGGTGGGGGGTGTTAGGCTCTCAGTTTGCAGAGAGATGCTTTGGCCGTGTATATATATATGGGATGTAAAGCACAGTAATCCACTGTTAACAGTTAATCCTTAAGCTGCTTAGAGAGCTGCTGACAGTCTGCTCTCATTCTCCTAGGCTTTATATTTCTTATTTATACATTCTTATTTCTGGAATCTCAACTGCTTCTGTCTCTTACCTGGGGCACAAGCCCCTCTCCCCCTGGCCAGTTCACCCTGAGCACCTCTACTTGTATTGCAGGTTAGGGGCCTTCTGGAATTCTGCTTCTCTGCCAGTTAAAGAACTAAAGGCAGGAAAACTATGGAGCACAGCAGGGAGGGTGGTGGAGTGAGATCTCAGACACAGCAGACCACAGCAACAGAGTCAGCCTGTCGAAGGCTTTTATTAGGGGAGAGGAAACACAATACAGAGCAAGACAGACAGACAGGAAAGACCCTGAGCAGAGCAGAGGGGGCCTCAGGAAGCTGAGGTTCTGTCTCTCCTTGATGTCTGGGGGCTCTTAAGGGTCTTCCACCCCCATTTTATGACTGTTCAGATTGAACAAAGACAGTGCAGCTGATAGATCCGTAAGTCTGGGGAAAACACATTCTGGTCTGGCTTTGGTCTTGTTGGACTGGTCCATAGGTGGTGGTGGGGTCCTACTGGCAGGAGGAAAAGCCCATCAGGCCTTTTTTGAAGCTGCCAGGCTTTTGTCTCAGGTCAGGAGGATGAGGAAGAAGTCACCATCTTGTAATTTCAGCATGTTTATGATCTAGTCATGGCCTCTCGACTTGTACCTTCTCCATGTATAAGAAAAGTCCTTCCATCCTCTCTTCCCTCTTGAGCTCCTTTTTGGCCTTGATCATTTCTTCCAGGATCCTTGCCTGTGCTGTTTGCTCTTTCATTTTTTTTCTCCCTTTTCCCATTTATCTCTTTCCCTTTAGCTGCCTTCCCTTTAGCCACACTGATTAGACAGTACACAGCCCTGTAGTCTGAGGGGAAAGAGACGTGGATGCTGGTGTGTCAGGTTTTGCAATGGGAAAGCCTCAGGTGAGGCCAGGGCAGCACCAGCCAACCAGAGACTGAAGACACCAGGGTCTGCTTCCATTGTCTCCCCAGCTCAGCTTGCTTCACCAGCCTCCTGTCTCCTGATTGGAAGTGCTCTTCCAACAAACGCACGATCAATACATGAATATTCTATCAGTGTGCTCACTGCTATTTGTTTGCTTTCATTGTAAGTATAGAGCATTGCAGGCAACTCAAACGTTAATTTTATCATTTGTGTTAGACGTAGGCATCTAACAACAATAATTAACCCCTGATTTCTTTTAGGAAAACAGATTTAAGATTTTATACATTATGTACCAGTTAGTTAGAGGTATTCCTTATAATCAACTGAAAATGGATGCTTTTTGTTTGTTTGATAGATTGATTTTCTTTTTTAAAGAAACCATACTGCAGGACTGGAGATATAAATTTAAAATCAAGTCAAATTTAGATTAAACCCTTTTTTAACAGGTCCAGGAGCATCCCGCTCCTCTGGCGGCCTGGGTAGGCGATAAGGCCTTGGCGGTGTCACTCGGCGTCCTCAGTAGGATTATCCTGCGACCATATGTCTTGGTTTGCTGTTCTTGCTGGAAGGGCAGAAGATCTTTTAAACTGAGTTGATCAAGGGGCTGCAACAGCTCTCAGAAAGGAAAATACCAGCTGTTGTGCCCAAATCCACTAAGTCCCCGCAAAAGCCAACAAGGAAACCAAGTCCCATATGTAAAAGCAAAGAGCCTTTATTTTAATCAAGTTTGCAAGCTCAGTCTCTGCACGTCCAGTGTATTGGAATAAATAGAGCACCCTGAGCTCAATTAGAACAGGGTTTTATAGTAGTAAAGGTGGGGGTGAGGGGTTTCTGAGGCTTTAAGACCCCTGACTGGCTGACATTTGTCTAGGGTGTCCTGGTGAAAGAACACTGGCAGGTGTTCCTATCTACACGCTTGGAATGTCAGGCATTTCCTTTGAATGGTCTGTTCTTGGGTGGGAGACGGGTAACTCAGCTTATGGTTCCTCTTGCAGCCAGGCATTGCTTCAGGGTAAACTACTGAGACTCGGGCCTCTTATTAAATTTATCGAGGGCTGAGTTCTACTCTGGCAGGTGATAATGGTTGGAAAAAAAGAACTTCCTTTGGGTGACCTGTCCATACTTAGCTTATCATGGGCTGGCCCCCACACCAGTAACATCTTTTATAGCAAAAATACTGACTATCTGGAACTTTGCCAGCAAAACATAGATTCAACATACCAGACTGGACCTAAAGCTAACCATATTTCCTCAGCTGCTGGGAAGATCCAGCATCAAAAAGCCACCATCATAGCTGGCACAGCAAACGTGAAAGAAGGATCCAGGCCATCCGGAAAGGCCTCCCATCCCACTGAACATGCATCTGTCCCTAGGCCTTCATCACAGTTTGTTCGAAGGAAAATGTCAGAGCCTGATGAGGAGCTGCTGTTTGATTTTCTTAACAGTCCCCAGAAGGAGCCGACGGGGAGAGTGGAGATCAAGAAAGAGAAGGGCAAAGTGCCCGTCTTTCCAAGCTCTCAGTCCTCAAGCGTCGGTTCTGTGGACGCAAGTGTAACCACCACCAAGGCCACTGAAGAGAATCCTGGGAGCCAAAGTCCTGAAGGGAACAGTTCTGATTCTGGGCCTGCAGGCCACCAGGGATCCTCGAAGGAAAGCACGGAGCACAGCCCAGCACCTACCGATGGGAACAGATTGCATGAATTGTCTAATCTCCACCTGGAGAATCAGTTGCTCAGGAATGAAGTCCAGCCTTTAAACCAGGAAGTGGCCTCACTACTTCAGAGATCCAAAGAAACTCAAGAAGAATTAAGTAAGGCAAGGGCAAGAGTTGAAAAATGGAATGTTGACCATTCAAAAAGTGATCAAATATATCGGGAACTATGAGCCCAAGTTGATGACCTTACTGAAGCCGTGGCTGCAAAGGATTCCCAGCTGGCTGTGCTCAAGGTGCGACTGCGGAAGGCTGGCAGGTGCTGAGTTCCCGCAGGGTAGCACTGGAAACCTTGCAGAGTGAAAAGCCACCAATAATGCAGGATCACAAGGAAGGCAGTAGCCTACAGAACCACGCTCTGCAAACTCTTCAGGAGAGGCTGCATGAAGCCGATGCCACTCTGAAGAAAGCAGGAGAGCTACAACCAGATGCAGAGTGAGTTCACTGCGTGCCTTAATCAAATGGAAGCGGAACGTCAGAATTTGGCAGAAGCGGTTACTCTGGCAGGAAGAAAGTACTCTGAGGAGAAGAAGGTTGATGAGCTCCAGCAGCAAGTCAGGTGACATAGGTCGGGCTTGGAGTCTTCTAGGCAGGAATTAGTTGACTACAAGCAGAAAGCTACGCAAATACTGCAGACTAAAGAAAAATTGATAACCAGTTTAAAGGAAGGCTCCAGGTTTGAAGGCCTGGAGAGCCGTACTGCTGGCAGCATGGAGCTAGAACTTCGACGTGAGAAGGAGATGCAAAAGGAGGAGACCCAGAAGCGGATGGGCCAGATACATCAGTTGAGATCTGAGTTGCAGGATATGGAGGCTCAGCAGGTTAGTGAAGCACAATCAGCAAGAGAACAGTTCCAAGATAGCTAGGCAGAAAGCCTCTAAACAAAAGCTGGAGACTGAGCTGGACCGGATGAAACAGGAATTCCATTAGGTGGAAGAAGATCTCCATAGAACAAAGAACACCATACAATGCAGAATTAAAGATCGAGAGGAAGAAATTCAAAAACTAAGGAACCAGCTTACCATTCATTTACAATGTAATAAAGGTTACAGGTAAAAAGCTATACTTGGAGCAAAAAAAGGCCTTATTACACAGATGTACAAATCTGTACAAAGCTCATACAATGGTTCCTACCTTGTCTCCTGTTAGCCAGGTCTAGCCTGGAGCTCTGAATAACCAGACAGCGCTACTGGGTGGTGGTGGTGGGGTATATGGGGGTAGGGGGAGCCTCCAAACCAACAGCTTGGCAATGGCCTCCTGATACGAACCTGGTCCTTGCAAAGTAGAGTCTTTTCCTGTTCAACGTGAGCCACCCTAACTGGTCATATTTTTAAGAAACTGCCTCGTGGCACACACACAAAAGTTGATGCCACAAGAGGGCAGCACAAGATTCTATAGCTCTGGATTCCTCCTGAATGTGTGTGACTTCACATGAAAGGTCTCTAACTGGTACTTTAGCCCCACCCCTAGTCTCAATATTACATATTAGGGGCCCAGGAGACTTTCTGAAAGACGATACCGCACACACAGAAAGTTTCCTCCCTAGTTCATTAGCCCCTTTGCCAGCCTCCACCCATCCCACCCACTCCATAGCCAAAAATATCAAATCAATAAGGAAGCTGTGGGCTTCTTGCCTGGCCAAGCCTCCTTTGCGTATTTCTTCTTCCTGGGTTCATTGACAGCTTCAGGGCTATAGACTGCAGGGTTTGGTGTGGGGTTTATGGTCACTGCCGACGGCACAACAGGAGTCAAGTCCACATCAGGGGCGAGGTTCGGGTATGGCATGGGCAAGCCACCTCTGAGTGCTGTCCCATGGATGTCATGCGGTTGGAAGCCTGTTTCACTATGTGTGGGGGGCAAGTCTCTCCCCCCCCATAGTCCTCCGCTGAAGGCAAAGTTCTGTATGCGCCTGCTTCCTGTCTCCTTCAGGCCCAGAGAGCCAGAGCCCTCCATTCGTTTCTTCTTGACTGGAACCACTGCAGTCTGCACCATGTTCCTGGAAGCCTCCGACAGAGGGATCCACATCCTCTGAGTTGATAATTTCATCGTCCACACTGAGAGTCACCTGTGAGTTCTTTCTCTTCCTCTTTGGTCTCTGAATATCCAGATTTCCCTCCTCAATAGTGAGAGCTGAAATCCGTTTGCTGTGGGCAGTGTTGAACTCTGTCAGGTTATCAAGCTCGGTCTCCTCTTCTGGAAATTCCCGCGAGCCCTTGAGTTCATCATCCCCTCCAGCCATCTGCTCGTCTCCCTGAACAGTTGATGGTAATGTCTGAGGCTTCTCCCGCAGAGTGTATGCCTTGTGGATGTACCGAATGAGACCGCGGAATCAACGGGAATCTCTTGAGGCTTGTGAGGTTCCACCCGAATGTGACCCAAGAAACTGCCACGAGTGCTATTGAGATCTACCAAGAAAATTCTCTTCATGTGCCGCCTGGACTCCAGAGTGGGACTGGTGATCGATGGTGAAGTCAGACAAATCAGGGTTTCTCCCAAATAAGTAATACTTCTTCTCATCAATAATCAGTTTCTCAATTAGCTTGTCTCCTTTCACTACATCCAGATGCAAGCCAGGCGGGGGCTTGCCTGCCAAGTCGGGCCATCGGACAGAGGCCTGAGGCGGAGTTCGCTGCTGCCTCCATCTTGCATCTCCCTCTCCCGTTCGGCGGCCCGAAGCACGCCCGGATACTGGGAGACAGAGAGGGAAGAGGCCGCCTCCCAGCAGCCTGTGCGCGCGCACGCAGACACGCACGCACAAAGCAAGAACCTTACCAACAAAACTTTAAGCAATAGCAGTCCGTCAGAGCTAGAAAGATGACTCCATCAGCTGACAGAGACACACATCCAGAAGCCGACACTCATCCAGAAGCCTCAGCACGGAAGAGAGCTCCTTAGTCTTCCAACTAGAGCGCCTGGAGCCGCAGGTGCACTCTGCCTTCCCCGGGCCCGGCAGCGGATCCTCCATTAACATGTCTGGAATTGACAGTGGTGAAGGGACACGCTTGCAAAATGATCCTGTTCTTTCCAGTGACACAGAAACTAATCTGGCAGGAATGTATGGAAAGGTACGCAAAGGTACCAGTTTAGTATCCGCCTGGGAATTTTCCTCCGAAGATGCCCCATTGCACGAGAATTTGTAATTACCTATATGGCTTTGCTTCACCTCTGGGTCATGATTGTCCTGCTGACTTAATCACCGGAAATGCACCATGACCAACTGTACGGCAAGTGAACGGAGCCATTGGTTCCCAAGGGTGCCTGCCATTGTCCAGAGCTGGGATCTCCAGAAAGACCAACACCTAAGACTGCTCGGAATAGTGCACAAGATGGTTTCATCGTGGAATGCTTTTAATTTTATTACTCTGGTTTCTGACTCTCCCTTATTTTCATGAGAGTCTCTAAATGCAGGCAGGAATTTGACAAATTCAGCTCTGCTTTTTCTGAGTACAATTGCTAGATAGATAGATAGATAGATAGATAGATAGATAGATACCTGGAGTGGTTGTTCTGTAGAGACCTTTCTATATTTTAGGTGACACTGGTTATGGGTTGTAATCAGGGAAACTAATTGTATTTAAGAATAAAAATAAAAAAAGATTTCTTTTTAATAAAAAAATCCTTAACATGAAAAATTTGTTTACTTATTTTAATAACTATGTGTATGAGTGTTTGCTGCATGTATGCATATGACCATACCCATGCCTCAGGCTCTCTCAGGACAGAGAGTGCAATGGATCCTCTGGAACTGGAGTTACAGATGGTTGTGAGCTACCATGTGGGTGCTGGGACTAGAACTCAGTTTCTCTGAAAGAGAAGCCAGTGCTTTTAACTGCTAAGACATCACTCCAGACCCTACAATAGACCCTTTAAAAAATCAGAAGCACATACATGTATCTATTTGTGAGGTTATTCAAAGACACATTTTCCATATTTTTATAGAATCAGAGAACACTATCACCTGCATACCGTGAAATATCTTTGCACCATAGTTCATTTTCCATGTCAAGCCAGTCTTGAACATCATTTAAGACATTCCACAAAAGTAAAGTATCTAATTTTATGTGTTTAAAATTTTAGTGGCACTATTACAAAGCTACAATACGGAAAACAGCCTGGTATTTGGCATAAAAATAGATAGGAGGATGAATGGAACAGATATTAATAATAACAGATATAATTAATATCGAAGACCCAGATATTAACCCATACACCTTTGAGCACCTGATTTTGACAAAGAAGCAAAAAATATCAAATGGAAATAAGAAAGCATATTTGACAAATGGTGCTGGCATCACTGGATCAACATGTAGAAGAATGAAAATAGACCCACATCTATCACCATGCACAAAACTCAAGTCCAAATGGATCAAAGACCTCAACATAAAGACAGCCACATTGAATCTCATAGAAGAGAAAGTGGGAAGTACACTTGAACACATTGGCACAGGAGACCACTTCCTAAATATAACCCCAGCAGCACAGACATTGAGAGAAACAATTAATAAATGGGACCTCCTGAAACTGAAAAGCTTTTGTAAAGCAAAGGACGTGGTCAACAAGACAAAATGACAGCCTACAGAATGGGGAAAGATCTTCACTCACCCCACATCAGACAGAGGTCTAATCTCCAAAATATACAAAGAACTCAAGAAATTGGTCATCAAAGGAACCAATAATCAAATCATCTCTGCAGGACCCATTGGCATATTCTGTGTGGGCGGTGCTGGCAGGTGAGACTGCATATTTTGATTAGAGTCTGCTATTGTAGCAAGGTATACCAGGTCGTATGCAAGATCTACTGATACTAAGAGCACTCTGACGCCTTCCCTTTAATCTGATAGTCCATTATACACTGAATAAGATAGTTATTTTCATCCAGCATCTTCTGGATGGTGGCAGGCATGATCTCCCCCTTGTCCTGCTGCTTTGAGGCTGCCAACGCCGCAGACGTGTTGCCACCAAGCCCGCAATCGGCGAGTCCTGGTGTAGATTCTTTTATATTGATACAAATTCCAATTATATTGAATATGCCCCTATTTCTGTTTGCAATATTTGTATACCTATGCAAAGATATTTTGTCATCTTGTATGCATGCATGTTTCTACCTCTGTTTAAGACATTTCATATACTAATACAATTTTAGGATATATTTATCATATTGCACTATACATTTCTACCTTTAATCAAGATACTTATACATTGTTTACATTTAGAGGTCATTGTCCTCATTTTCTGCACAATTGTCTAAAGATTGTATAATAATCTAATATGAAGTCTTAGTCTTTGAGTTATATAGGTATTAAGAATTATAGGTCAATAGTCATTCGTGTTTGTCATACTTATAGTTAGACTAATCAGGTTCTTTAGATACGTAGAGATTGTATTCCATATAGATAGGTAATCTTCAACCACTTTAAAGAACTGTAGGATATAGCATTTAAATAACTTAGGGTTCTGTTGATGTGAGATGCAATTGCTCCTGGCAGCACCAATCTATCCCCAAGAGAGCTTTGAGCACCAAAGACACTCCACTTGGAGCTTGTTTTCTTTCTCCACTTGGCAAAACTGGCCTTTGAACAAGGAACTGCCCATGCTTCTACCACAGCCAAAATGCATGGTGACCGGACAGGATAAACAGGTTACAAGAACAAAGACTGTCAAACATGGTAAGACATATCAAACATTGCCAAGACATGGTAAGATAGTCATGAAAATTTTCTTGCCTCTAAAAATGGTCTGTCAATTACTCTAGGCCTTAGCCAAAGTTGGTTGCTCCACCATTGCAAATGAGACTTTGGGTGATTGCCCAGGTAGCCAGTTGTCTCTGTCATTTATTGCACATTTCAGAAGGTGCTTGATTGCACTCAAGTAATATTTTCTCCCTTCTCAGGTCTTCGATACTGTTGAAGACTAGATAGTCATAATTACTTTTCTCTTATGACTTAGCCAAGCCATTTTTTTAATATTTATTTATTATGCATACAATATTCTGTCTGTGTGTATGTCTGCAGGCCAGAAGAGGGGACCAGACCTCATTACAGATAGATGGTTGTGAGCCACCATGTGGTTGCCGGGAATTGAACTCAGGACCTTTGGAAGAGCAGGCAATGCTCTTAACCACTGAGCCATCTCTCCAGCCCAAAACTTTTGTTTTTAATGTTTGAGTTCATTCAACTATTTTCTAATATTGATATATTTAGGAAGCCAATGGATATA
Source organism: Alexandromys fortis (assembly GCF_014885135.2). Lineage (NCBI taxonomy): Eukaryota > Metazoa > Chordata > Mammalia > Rodentia > Cricetidae > Alexandromys > Alexandromys fortis. Next base: position 70,329 of record NW_026068393.1, on the reverse strand, counting down.
TTTAGGAAGCCTAACCCGTTGACCGATCCGGGTTAGGAAAGAGATTGAGTCTATGTGAAGGGGTGATTTATAGTATTTTTTGCAAGCTACTTTAAATCACTAAGTGTTGAAGGGCATGTTGCCCTTTTCTGAAGCAGTTTGATTCATTGGGTCCTTATTTATGGGGGCCAGCAGAGCATCTTAAATTTTCCTCTTTTAAAGTGTTCTTTTCAACATCCTATGAGGGTCCTTCTCCGACGGGGAGAGGAAGGTTGGGGCTCACTGTTCGATGTATGGGGAAAGTCCCTCTCTCTATAAACCCTGTGACTTAGCAGCTAGGGGAAGCAATGCAGAAAATTCAAACTAACAGAAAAACCATGAGACCC
>NW_026068393.1:30319-66225 GCF_014885135.2 Alexandromys fortis | reverse complement strand
ACTGAGTACCAGGTTCAGCACCCTCCCAGGGTTCAGAGCAGGACGTCTACAGCAAGCAAAAGCTGGCTAAGAGATCTGAGGGTAAAGAAAATAAATTAGCTCACATAAGTCTTTTTATCATGTCTCATTTATTCTTCCTATGCTCTCTCCAATCTTTTCTTTTTTTAATATTTATTTATTTATGTATACAATGTTCTGTTTGTGTGTGTGCCTGCAGGCCAGAAGAGGGCACCAGACCTCATTACAGATGGTTGTGAGCCACCATGTGGTTGCTGGGAATTGAACTCAGGACCTTTGGAAGAGCAGGCAATGCTCTTAACCTCTGAGCCATCTCTCCAGCCCTCAATGCTATAATTTAAGAAGGAAAGTTGGTAAATTAGACCCAGGGTTCCAGAACTTCGGTGAACTTTGCTTCTATCATGGAATTTGGTTAGCTCTGCCTTGGTTTTTAAGGACTGTGTCCCAGACGTGTGCCTGAAAGTAGTGGGTGTGAACCATAGTGAGTGTTCAAAGCTGTGGTCTGGAACTGAATGGCCAGGGCTCCATGCTAGCACTTAGCTCCTCTGAAAGTTTGCGCGCACAGGCTTTTTCTTTTGGACCACCAACTGTTACCATTCATGTAGGCACCACCCCTACAGGTTCCATGGTGGTGGGTGTGAGACAGATACATGCAGAGAGAGCTTGGATATAGAGTTTATTTACTGGGGGTGGGGGGAGAAGAAGAGAGGGATAAAGAGAAGAAAGAAGGGGAGAAGGGGGAAGGGAGAGAGGCAGAAGATGCCTCTCCAGAAGAAGGGGGGGGCAGAGATACCCTCCTCTCAGCAGGAAAGGGGAGAATGGGAGTGGGTGGGGCTTGCCTCTTAAAGGGATAGGGTACCCAGGTGACAGGCCAGGCCAGCAATTTACAACATTCCCACCTTTCACTTATTAAAAAAAAAAAAAAAAGGTTGGGAGTTAGGCATGACAGGTTGAAGGGATTGGGACTTCGAAGTCTCAAGACTGCTTCCTGTTTATTTGTGGATGTCCGAGTCTTGGGGAACCTGAGGAAGCTGGGTGAGTCACCTCCTGGGGTAGCTGATTACTCCTGCTCAGTGTCTCTTGGACCTGGCAAGGTGTTGGCAGGGTGGAGGACAAGGTTAAGTCTAGGAAGAAAAAACCTTTTTCAGGACCGGGGAATTGAGAGGTATGTATCTGACCTGTTTAAGGTGGATTCTTTGATTCAGCTCCCTGGAACTCACAAGAATTCCTTGAGTTTGTGAAAAGATAAGTTTTAGACACTTTCATTGTATAAACAGCAGCATATTTATGTCAAAATGACTGTGGATGATGTTTTTGCATAATGAAAAATATCTTTAGAAAATAACCAAAGAGAATTTAAAATCTTGATTTTGCAGTAGTGGTACTATGAAAGGCCGCATGAGAGAGAAATCTGATGATAACCTGCATTTGTCCTCAGACCTTCATAATTTTCAGGTACACAGCTTAATAATTTCCATTAGTATATCTTAAAACACCTCTTATTTAGGACACATTAAGAAGTTGTATTGAAATTTGTTTGGTGAGATTGTTCCTTAAAACTGACAAAACCTCTCAGCTGTCAAACTGCATCAGAGATCTCAAGGAAGGATAAAATTTTACTTGAGTTACTGATTTAAAAAAAAATGACAGAGAACTTACTCGATTGGCTACCTAGAGCCACTCCTCAGGGTCCTCCATGGTCGTTGAGGGCAGGAGCATCAGGACTGTATTTTTCTTCTGCTGTTTAGCGCAGGGGCTACCAGGTTTTAGAAGATCCTGTGGGTTAGGAAGTCTGTAGGAAGACAAGCCTACCTTGGCCTGAGCAGCTAGGCAGTTGATGCCACTTTTTTTTTATCCACTGTCTGGAGATCTTCAGGAGTTTAGAGGAAAGGCAGTTTAACCCAGTGGTTAGCGCTTTCACTTGTTGAAGAAAATTGTGGTTGGGCGTTGTGTGCCCATTTGTCTTCTGTCTTATTTGGAAGAGATGGGTTGTTGCTGCTGTAGGAGTGAATGGTCTCTTCTTTATGAAAAGTCTTTTATTAATTAACCATTTAAATGGCATATTCCCCAGATCTCAGCTTTAATATCTCAGTAAATCAGCATTGTTATAAATCTTGTTTCTTTAGAACAGGACAGGAGTATATTGTTAGTCAAAGTATATTGACGAGGAATGTCTCCTTGGTGGGGCCAGTGCATGTGGATCCCTTAGTAAAGATGGCGCTGAGATACCAAAATGGCAGCTATCCATGTATTTATACTTATCCAGAGGAGTTGTAATCTGGCGTTACAAGTGTTATTCTTTCGGTCCCTGCCCTAGCCACGCCCACTCCCATAACCTCTGACCTGCCCGTCGCCTTCTTGGGACTCTTCCTCTTTCTGCTTCCTTGGCGTGCGCATGCCTTTTCTCTGTCTCTCTCTCTCTCTCTCTTTTTTTTAATCTCTTTTCTCTTCTTTTATCTCTTTTCTCTGTCTTTCTTTCTCCCTCTTCCTTAATAAATACTTATGGCTCCTGTAGCCACTTTCTCATGGCGGGCTCTGCCAGCCCGGGGATCATTTGTAGCCGCTTTCTCATGGCGGGCTCCGCCAACCCGCCCGGGAATCATTTTTTAAGAATAATAACAAGTTTTACAGATTTTAAAACAAGCACACATACAGGCGTAAAACTGTTAAGTATTTTTCTGACCGACAAGCCTCTCTGCCAATACAATAATCCCAATCAGACCAAATCAGATCGAATTAGAAGATGCCCAGGTTTAATGGACTCCAGCACTCCCGGGTGGTCCCAGGGAAAACATGGGGAGGGAACCAGAAGGACCACGGAGAGGGAAAGGGGGGACCACGTGTGCATTTTCTGGGGGGGGAGCAGTTTAAATAGCCTGTGGGAGTGGTCTTGACCTTCCCTGGGGAGGGGTTACTGTTTGGCTGGCTTTCTCGGAAGTGAGTTTGGACTGAGGCAATTCTAAGGAAAGGGGGCTTTGACATTGAACTTTCCACCAAACATTTTAAAATGGATGCCAGGGGCTGGGGTGAAGACCCCAATCAAACATTCCAGACTCTTTGGATAAAGGGGTGCCAGGGAGCTGAGGTGACATTTTCGACCAAACATTTCACTCTTTTTGGATAAAGGGGCACCGGCTCAAGTCTGGCTACTTCCTGTGGGCATGGGGTGATGTGGGAGAGGGGAGCTGGGAGTTGGTGGGCTCATGCTCAGCAAGAGGTGTGGCTGGAGCAGCATCCGGTTTACTGTCATCCTGGAGACCTCAGGCAGCTGTTCCTTGAGGGAGATGAGAAGGCAGGTGGCTAGGAGAAAAAAAAAATATATTGTTATTGTTGGCCCTATGAAGGGGGCTAGCCATGGGAAGCGTCATTAACTGTCAGAAAGAGTGGGACAGAGAAGTGCCCTGGTTGTACAGGAGAGGCTCGGGTGAATAAGTGAGATACCAGAGCAGATATGCTATTTTTAAAACCAGATTTTAGTTTACAGATGTCCTTTTGAGCCAGGAGAGTTAGTAGCACTGGTGAAGCCCCAGGAGCTGGTGCAGGTGTTGGTGTTAACTGGAGGGACCTTTATAAATTGGTCTTGGTCCAGACAGCAGGAGTGACCTGTAAAATATGCTTGAAAATGGGTGGGGTTAAAATAGGCTCTGAAGAATATTAGTTTTTGTTTTTTGGGTTTTGTGTGTGTGTGTGTTGTTGTTGTTGTTGTTGTTTACCAGACCTGCTTTTTGATACAGCAGCAGAACTTTTTTCAGGAACCTGCAGGTATCTGTAAGACAACTGGAGCAGAAACATTTTAGAAAACAATTTAAGAGAATTGACAACTTTGGATTTTTGAAGATACACCTGAAACCTGTTAATACTGAACTATGAAGCCTATGAACGAGGCACATCTGTCTGTAGTTTTAGCAGAAAACTTAACAAATGAAGTAATGAGCTACCAGTACCTTAAGTCATCAAAGGCCACTAGACAGATCTGGGAGTGATAAATGAGCAGAAATGAGACAGTTTTATTTTCTTGTTACATAGGGAACTTGGTGTCTAAAATCCCTTGTATCTCTTACAGATTCTCAGTACACATGTGGGGGCTCAAAACCAGAAATAAATGCTCTCTCTCTCTCTCCTCTGCCTCTCCTCTGTCTCTCTCTGGTTTATTGAGACAGGGCTTCTCTGCATAATATCCCTGGTGTCCTGAAACTGACTTTGTAAACCAAGCTGGCCTCGAACTCAGAGATCCTCCTGCTTCTGCCTTCCAAATGCTGGGGATAAAGGAATACAACACCTCTGCCCAGCACAATGGAGTTTCTTAGTTTTAAACACTTTTTAAAAATTATATACAATCATGACAACAAATTTGAAATTTTACTAAGCATACAAGTTATTGTAATCTGTTCAACATGGTCCAACAGTCCCTAAACAAAACATCAGGTCCGACCTTCACACCCAGAGCAGCTCAGGTGGCTGTGCTGTGGTTCTGTAAAGCAGAGCGGGCTCTCACTGGTTGGCTTCTGCTCTAATGGCTCCATCTGTTTTACAGGAGAGCAAGTGCTCTGAAAATGAGCATCAGCGTTGACCAGGAGACAGACTATGCTGAAGTGGTTCTGTTTGTAGGAGAAATCACACTGGGAGAGGAGATTAGGAAGACAATGAAAGATCCACAACTGAGAAAGAGAGAGGCCCACAGTATCTCACAGGCTGTGTGTGCTCTGCTGAATTCTGGAGGGGGCGTGGTCAAGGCTCACGTTAAGAATTCACTTTACAGCTTCAAAAGAGATGGAATAGGACTAGATTTGGAAAATTCTTTTCGTGAAATTCTTCCATGTCCTCAGAAATACCTAGACTGCGTGCAGAACAAAGGGTACTTTTTAATTTTTGTGAAACCATGGATCCCAAATATCTCCGGTCAGCGTGTCCTCACCTTGAAAACCAATTTCTATGTGAGAAATTTGTCAGCTTCAGATGAACTGAAAGGTCCTGATGCAGTGAAGTTCCTCAAAGACAAGAAGGATTCTGAAGGGAGATCACGTTCAAGACAGAGCTTGCCTGGATTATGTGACTCTGATGAGTTTCAGCAGGGAAGTCTACACACATTTTTTAACAGAGAGGAGTTGACCCTGGAGGAGACATCCTGTTTTACTAGATCCAAACATACAGAAGTTAAAATGACGCCTAAAGAAAAGATTTTAGAGATTCTCCCTAAAACTGTGTCTGCATTCGCAAACACTGACGGGGGATATTTGTTCATTGGTTTAAATGGAGGAAACCAGCAAATGGTTGATATTGAAGCAGAGAAGAGCAATCTTGAGAATCTAGAGAGTGAAATAGAGAAGTGCATCCGACAGCTGCCTCTCGGTCACTTCTGTGAGAAACAAGAGAAGATAAGGTACACATGCAAATTCATCCCAGTCCACAGACCAGGAGCCGTGTGCTCATATGTGTGTGCTCTCAGAGTGGAGAGATTCTGCTGTGCTGTGTTCGCTGAAGAGCCCGAGTCCTGGCGCGTGGAAGACAGCTGTGTGAAGAGATTTACCTCAGAGGAATGGGTCAAGCTCCAGATGGAAGCCACACCAGGTTGGGGAAGGGGGATTAGCAATCACTTTCTAATTGGCTCAGGGGGTTGGAAGATTGCTTTCTGGGACCTGGGCAACACCAAACTCCTCATTTACTGATCTCTACTAGATACTATCCAGAGCTCACAACTTCCTGTTTCTTCTGCCCACTTTGATTCCCTATGGAAAGTATGTTTGTTGCTTTTAGTAAGGCTATGAGCTATTTCCTTCACATTGACCAAGTGTGACATGGCCTGCTTCTCCAGTGGTCAGGACTGAAGCAGGAAAAGGAAGGGGTCCAGCCTCATAATGCCCTTGAAGGGTCTTGTCAACTCCCTCAGGGAGTTAAGATGAGATTCCTGCCAAGAAACAGGCCAGGGCCAATTTGTAGCCCTACAATTGACAGTGGAATCCTGAAAGTGGTCTCAAGTGCTAGCCTCACTGTCACGTCCCTTTTCCATCAGAAAGCTGATCAGCAGAGCCTCTCATGGACCCTGTCCTGTGTACTTCCTGAATTTCTGCGCGTCCACCCAGAGTTGCCTATCGAGTTCTCCCTGCCTCTTCCAGACTATATCTAGCTTCTTTGTCCAAATCCCTCCTACTGCGAAGGTTTCTGGAGCCCACTCCAGGCTCCCACTGCATTGATTCCATTTCTCAGGGTCAACTTTCTGTGTCCCTCATCCTTCACTGACAGTGACAAATGTGTTAGAAAACCAAGCAATGAAAAAGGAATGTCTCTTCGGTTGGGAATTGCAGTGTGCTAGCCCAGCATGTGGTGTCTCCATTGCTTTCCGACCTGTGGTAACCTGTGCTCCTTTTCAGAACATCAGAACCCCGCCATCTAATCTCCTTAGTCTTTGTTTAACTCTTTTATTCCATTCACCCTTTTCTTAAAAGTTCCTCCTTTGTCTCACGTTTGCATGTGGAATAAAACTCAGAACATTTTCTGAAGGAGAGAAACATTCTGGCGTTGATCTCACTTGGAATGAAAGGCTTCACTTGAAACTCGCACCAGAAATTCCAGTCTCTGAAAATGCGAGCATCCTCAGCTTCTTCAGAAGCTCACTGCTTTACCACTCTTCATTCCTTCTGGATTGAATAGTCTTAAAAGAAGCCACATTTGGGGACATTTCCTAGGTGATAGGGTGGTTGCCTAGCATCCAGGAAATCCTGGTTTCTATCTCCAGTGTTACATAGAATCATGATCTATTCATGGTGGACTTGTGGCCCGAGCTCCACATAGTGGGTTGTGACCAGCATGGTCTAAATGAATCCTCCTCTCAATTTTAAAAAGCACAAAGTGAAACAGACCCGCTTTATTATTAATACATTCAATTATTCTTAGTGCACTGTTTGCTGTATGTTTTCTGTAGTGTAGAGCACTTCACTATCACCAAAACTTAGTTTTTCAAATTGAATTTGACCTCAAAAATCTAACCTCACCATCTAACCCCATTTTCTCTGAGGAAAACACAGTTCAGCTGAGACTTTTAATACATGTTGTACTAGTTGATAAACAGCATGGCATATGGGAAATTTAAAATTACCTTTAATGTCTTCTCATAATTTTCCAAGCTCACCAGGGAAGCCTGGCTACCTTGAGTTCTCCTCTGAGGCGACCTCTCCCCATCCCTGGAGCTCTGGGAATGTGCTCTGCTCTCTCCTTTGCTCTGTGGAGCCGCCCTGTGTCTCCTCACTTTCCTCCTGTCTCATCACCTCTTTGGTGATGCCTGACTTTTCTGTCTTCAGCACTAAGTCTGTCCTTTGCTTCCCTGACTCTTCTCAATAATGGAATTGCCCAGAGCAGGCTCCTGATGCACCATGTAATAGAAAAGGCAGGAATGTGAGTGTTCACCTGTTTTCATGATTCTCTCTTGTCAGAATCTGAGTCTAAAGTCTGCCTTGCACCTGCCCCTTCTGCTCTTGAATTATTCTTTGGTGTCTTGTGTGTTCACCTCCTGGTGATATGAAGAGGGGACTCACAAGCTGATTGGCAATGGCTCACATAGGACATCCTGGGCATTTTTATTTTTAATTTGGTATGTTTATTTATTTTTCTAGTGCTGTCTAGAGAGGTGACATGCTCTCCAGAAGACCTCCGCATGGAGCCGTGGTCAGAACATAAACGATATGAGCAGTTACTTCAGACAGAGCTGGCCTCACTTCGTCAAGGGACGCTGATCATCTCTGAGAGCTTGGCTTTAAGTCTGGGCTTACAGAAGAAGCAGGAAGTCATCTTGGATGTGCTTCATATTTCCCAGGACAGTCTCCTGACCCTGCACAGCTTTGTCCGGGGAGAGGGGGAGCTGGAAGGCGACAGCTCTGTTCTGAGGGACCTGGGCACTAAGTTAAAGAACGACTGTAAACAAACTGCACTGACTTTAAAGCAGAAGCTGGTAAATCTTGGCGGTTACACCGGGAAAATAGGTGTTGCGATAAAGATAACGTACTTGGGTCATAGTGCGGTGTCTCTATATGATTCAAGCTCGAGAATACATTACCCCAGGGAGTATTATCTGACAACCAAGACAGTAAGGGTCTTAGAGAAAGCCCTTATTGAAGTTTTAGGGACAGTGTACCGTTGTAAAAATGTAGTGATCAGGTTACCTCTGAATTTTTAAACACATAGAATTAGATATTTTACTTTTTGAGGATTGTCCTAAATCGTGTTTGAGACTGCTTGACATGGAAAGTAGACTATGGTGCAATGATATCTCATGTTATGAGGTGAAAATATTCTCTGATTGTCAGGAGCCATTTCCCCCAAAAAGTATTTCAGGGACCATTGTCCTGGGGATGTTTGCAGAGAGCCCCACACCCCAACAGTATTGAGAACTGTTTGTTGGTGGAGCCCACCCCACACCCAACTATCTTGGGAGCTATCTGTTAGCAGAACCTGCCCCACATTCCAACTATCTAGAGAACTGTTTGTGGTTGGAATCACAAAAGGAATGATTCCGCTTGCATAGAGAACACTAGGTGTGTCCACTCGTGACCTACTAATGACCAAGTGTCAACTCGTGACCATTGCTGCCCCAGCAAGATCCCATGCCCTTCCCCCCTGCCTTCATCCCAAGCCAAATTCCTCATCCAAGGGCTATATAAGCTGCTGCCATTATGCTAATAAATGGAGGCTTTGACAACAGATCTTGCTTGGCCTCGTTCCTCTCTCCTGCCCATGTCTTTTCAGATAGCGCCTCTTCAGGACCCTGGAATTACTGACCTGCCAGGCGGGTTACAACCCTAGACTAACTGACCTGCTGGGTGGTTACATCTGATTCTGTAAAAATATGGAAATTGTATCCTTTAATAACTTCACAAAGTAGAAACCAAATTCTAGGAAAGGGATTGGCTAATAAAGAACACAACAATAAAACAGCGCTTTAAGAATGCGTCCCTCAACTGGGGATGAGGTCTGTGACTTTAATTTTAGAGCTTGGAGAATGGCCCATCCTTTTAATATTCATAGAGAAGTCCAGGATAGCCAGGGCTATGAAAAGAGACCATGACTCAAAATAAATAAATGAAGACATACAAAAATAATCAAAACACAAAAACGTGTCCAATCTGCATAGCCATCCATCTTGCTGAGGAAATGCATGGTGCCTCTAATCATGGAAGACACTCTTCCTAGAGAAGTTAGTGAAGAAAATGATGAAGAAGACAATGTAAGGCAACATTTGGTCACAGTGTTGCTGCTCAGCTGTGTGTGCTATTGCTGTTAAATCTGTGATTTGTATGTGACAAGCCAGGAAGGACTTTCCACATGTCCCAAATCACAGAGGCAAGGCTCAGGATATGCATAAAATAAATGGAGACGGCTTACAGCAGCAGATAGTAAATATGGAGGTCTCCAAAAAAGTCAAAGTCACGAGAAAAGGAATACAATTGTTCATTGTGTATTAAAGAAAAGCAATGTATCTGTTGATGTAAGGCTTCAAAAGGTCAACAGGTGTCAGGCATTAGGCCATGCATGTACTCTCTATGGGGCTAGAGCATGAGCTCCAGTAACATCTTTGTAATATTGTTCCCTTTTGAAGTCTTGATAGTATGGTTTATAAGTCGATATTGTTCTTTACTGGTTGATGTGTTGTATGTTTTACATTCCTGTTGTCGTGTTGTTTGTGCTATAAATTAACACCTGTAAGAGTGTTACAGCATTGAGATTACATGGGAGTATTACATATTCATTTGGAAGGTTGGTGTTTCTTCATAAAGGAAGCAATGTCCTCGTTGTACATATTCATTTGTGAAGTGGTACCTGCTGAAACTTTTGATGGAGGTCATTAAAAGACGGGTTGACCATGATGAGAATTCCTGACAGGGCAGATGAACTGGGTTCACACATATGCAGTTGTTTGTTTGTTTATTTGTTTGTGTTTTACTCTTTGATTCTTTGGACTCCATGGGGCTCTTTTTGGAGCCTGACACCCAGCTCCCAAATAAATCACATGGAGTCAGCTGACAGCACTGACCACTCAAAAAGACTTGGCCCAGGTGACAGCCCAACACAGACACCAGCATGGTGTGGCCTAGACCCTGAACAGCTGTGTGGCCTTTAGTGGCATCATGGGCCAGTGACATCAACACAGACGCTAGTTGTGGTAGGACAAAGGACCCAGACATGGACATCTGCAGCAGCTGGGGCCAGGATGTCTCTATGGCCCCAGGTGGCAGTGTGGGCCACGAAGATTGGCATGGCCCCCATGTCACCATGGTCCTCAGATAACACCATGGCCCAAGGTGGCAGCTCAGACTACAGGTCTCTATATGGTGGCAATAGGCTCCACAGACATCAACACAGCTGCCTTAGGGCCTCGAACTGCTGTTTCGCTGTTGGCTTATCGTCTGCACCAGAATCTACTGACATTGTCACTACCACCTGCAACCCCGCTGCCTCACAGTCAGCACCCTGCCACTAAGGCCATAGCCTGGTGGGACTTCCCATCCACCAGCACCGGCTCTGCTGCTGCCACCAAAAGTAGTTTTTAACCAAGTCTCTACCATTCTATCTACCAGTAAAGACTCAGGAGTCTGATGTTGGGGTGAAAACCTGCTAACTCAGAGAGGCCAAGAAGAGACTTGCTGAACTTCCTTTTTGGCTGAAGACCCAGCAAGAAAGAGAGCATCTCTCCAGCCATCCCAAATTAAGAAAGACCACAAAACTCCAAGTCCCTCCCTACTCCTTCCTGTTCATCGGTATCCATCTTCTTGGCTTCTCAGTACTCTATGGCTAATTCCTTTCAAATAATTGCTGGTGTGGTGTGAAAGGGGTGTTATTGGTTGATTGTGACTACCCAAATCAAGAAGTCTGGGGGAGGAGACATCTGTGTTCTCCACCAGCTCAGGTCTAAAAAGGGCCGTGCCACCCCTGGTTAATTGTGACTACCCACTGCTTGCCTTGCACAGAGGAGGACCTGAATCTGATACCTAAACCCCACATAAAATGCCATGATTACAATTCCAGTGTTGGGGAAGTGGAGACAGGAAGACCCCTCAATGGCCAGCTTAGTCTAATTGGTGATTCTAGGACAATGACACCTGATATTGTCCTCTGGTCTCTACAAGCGCAGGCACATGTGCACAAGCATGTGCACACACATGTGCACCTCCTCGTTGTGCACACACACACTCAAACATACCACATTAAATTGTAAGGGTGCGCTTTGCAGAGTGCAATTAAAAGTGTCAAAGGGGAAAGTGTGTTGTAGAAGGGAGTATTCTCTGTCCTGCTGGTATCCTGGATTAGTTTCTCTCCCACTCGATAGTTCCCCCAGCTGCTTATTAAATAATCACTCAGAGGCTAATATAGTAAATATAATTGTTTGGCCGATGGCTTAGGCCTCTTACCGGCTAGCCCTAACTATAAATTAGCCCATTTCGGGTAGTTTATATGAACATGAGGCTCATGGCTTGCCGGTAATATTCGGACCTTTTTCTCCTTTGATAGAGACATGGCATCATTTGCCTCCCCTTTCTCTCTGCATCGTTGTTTGGACTTTCTGTCTAGCTTTTTTGTGCTAAGCCATTGGCCAAAACAGCTTTACTCATCAAGCAATAAAGACAACACATATACAGAAGCACATCCTACATCAATGTTTTTAAAATAAGCCCCAAACATCTTGAACCCACTCAAAGTGATGTTTTCTAGCTCCATCCATTTGCCTGCAAAATTCATTATGTCATTTTTATCTGCTGTGTAGTACTCCGTTGTGTAAATGTACCACATTTTTCTTATCCATTCTTCTGTAACCCGCCCAGCGGGTCAGTTATTCCTAAGAGGTGCTATCTGAAAAAGACATGGGCGGGAGGGAGAAACGGAGACCAAGCAAAGCCAGACAAGATTCTGTTCTCAATTTGTCAAGGTCTCTCTTTATTAGTGAAATGGTTGTGGCTTATATAGCCCTTGAATGAGGAATTTGGCTTGGGTTGGGGGCAGGGGTATGGCAAGGGCAAGAAGGGACCTTGCCTGGGCAGCAAAGGTCACAAGTTGACACACCTAGTGTTCTCTATGCAAGCGGAATCATTCCTTTTGTGATTCCAACCACAAACAATTCTCTAGATAGTTGGAATGTGGGGCGGGTTCTGCTAACAAATAGTTCTCAAGATAGTTGGGTGTGGGGCTCCCCACAAACATCCTTAGGACAATAGTCCCTGCTATAATCTTTGGGAAAATGGCTCCTGCCTTGCTATAATCTTTGGGAAAATGGCTCCTGACATTCTTCGGTTGAGGGATATTTAGGTTGTTTCCAGGTTCTGCTATGACAAACAATGCTGCTATGAACATAGTTGAGCACATGTCCTTGTGGCATGATTGAGCATCCTTTGGATATATACCCCAAAGTGGTATTACTGGGTCTTGAGGAAGGTTGTTTCCTAATTTTCTGAGAAATCACCACACTGACATTCAAAGGGATTGTACCAGCTTGCATTCCCACCAGCAATGAAAAAGTGTTTCCTTTCTTTACAACCTCTCCAGCATAAGTTGTCATCACTGTTTTTGATCTTGGCCATTCTTACAGGTGTAAGATGGAATCTCAGAGTTGTTTTGATTTGCATATCTCTGCTAACTAAGGATGTTGAGCATTTCCTTCAGTGGCTTGTAGCCATTTTAGATTCCTCTGTTGAGAGTTCTCTATTTAGGTCTGTACTTTATTTTTTTTTTATTGGATTATTTGTGCTTCTGATGGCCAATTTCTTGAGTTCTTTGTATATTTTGGAGATCAGACCTCTGTCTGATGTGGGGTTAGTGACGATCTTTTCCCATTCTGTAGGCTGTCATTTTGTCTTGTTGACCATGTCCTTTGCTTTACAGAAGCTTTTCAGTTTCAGGAGGTCCCATTTATTAATTGTTTCTCTCAGTGTCTGTGCTACTGGGGTAATATTTAGGAAGTGGTCTCCTGTGCCAATGTTTTCAAGTTTACTTCCCACTTTCTCTTCTATGAGATTCAGTGTGGCTGGCTTTATGTTGAAATCTTTGAGTTTTGTGCATGGTGATAGATAAGGATCTATTTTCATTCTTCTACATGTTGATATCCAGTTATGCCAGCACCATTTTTTAAATATGCTTTCTTTTTTCCATTTGATTATTTTTTTTCTTCTTTGTCAAAAATCAGGTGTTTGAAGGTGTGTGGATCCAGGTCTTTGATTCGATTCCATTGTTTCTCCTGTCTGTTTTTATGCCAATACCAGGCTGTTTTCAGTACTGTAGCTCTGTAGTAGAGTTTGAAGTCAGGGATTGTGATGCCTCCAGAAGTTCTTTTATTGTACAGAATTGTTTTGGCTATCCTGGGTTTTTTGCTTTTCCACATGAAGTTGAGTACTGTAACCGCCCAGCGGGTCAGTTAGTCTCGGGTTGTAACCCGCCTGGCAGGTCAGTTATTCCAGGCTCTCGAAGAGGCGCTATCTGAAAAGACGTGGGATGGAAAGAGGAACTAGGCCAAGCAAGATCTGTTGTCAAAGCCTCTGTTTATTAGCGTAATGGCAGCAGCTTATATAGCCCTTGGATGAAGAATTTGGCTTGGAATGGGGGCAGGGGCATGGCAAGAACAGGAAGGGATCTTGCCACAATGGTCATGAGTCGACACTTGGTTGACACTTGGTCACAAGTCCTTGGTCACGAGGTCACGAGTTGTTGCTCACGAGGTCACCAGTCCTGGTCAGGAGGTCACGAGTCAACACACCTAGTTCTCTATGCAAGCAGAATCGTTCCTTTTGTGATTCCAACCACAAACAGTTCTCTCGGTAGTTGGAATGTGGGGCAGGTTCTGCTAACAGATAGCTCTCAAGATAGTTGGGTGTGGAGTGGGCTCTGGCAACAAACAGTTCTCAATACAGTTGGTGTATGGGGCTCTCTGCAAACATACCCAGGACAATGGTTCCCACTATACTTTTTGGGAAAATGGCTCCTGACAGAGTACCATTCTTTCGAGGTCTATGAAGAATTTTGCTGGGATTTGATGGGCAGTGTGTTGAATCTGTAGATTGTTTTTTGGTAAAATTGCCATTTTTACTATGTTAATTCTTCCTACCCAAGAGTATGGGAGATCTTTCCACTTTCTGGAGTCTTCTTCAATTTCTTTCTTCAAAGATTTAAAGTTCTTGTCATACAAGACTTCCACTTGTTTGGTTAGAGTCACTCTGAGATATTTTATGCTATTTGTGGCTATTGTGAAGGATGTTGATTCTCTGATTTCTTTCTCAGCTTTTTATCATCTGTGTACAGGAGGGCTACTGATTTTTATGAGTTAATCTTGTATCCTGCTGCATTACTGCTCATTACATTTATGAGTTGTAGAAGTTCCTTGGTAAAATTTTTGGAGTCGCTTATGTGAACTATCATATCATCAGTAAACAGTGAGAGTTTGGTACAGAGAGGGTGGTATGGTTAACTACAGCAGTTCTCAAATTTCCAATATGGCACCAGCACTGAGGTAGCAGCAAGCTCCGCAATGATCAGGGGGAGCAAAGAACAAAGGACTAGGTTAGGCTTGGAGGTGAGGACAAAACCAGAGCTGTAGTTAGGACTGGACAAGTGACATAGCCCACCCTGGAAGACCTTGCAGTGGGGAGGGTCTTTCTCCGGTGACTGTAGACTGCCTCATCATACCAGGGGGCTGACAGGGAGAAGATATGAGCCCCAGACTTCAAACAACTCAGCTAGGCAACCGCAGAACTCATGGGTAAGTGATCACTTCGTTAGAGCCCGCTCAAGCCCAAACCCTAAAGGGGCTTCCCTTTCTGTTTCTCCCTTCCAGTCCTGGTACAGTCTAGTGGCTCTGGGATCATATGGGGGTCGTCAATAATTTATTTTCTATCAGGGGACCCTTGTTTGTTTCTGTTCCTACTCGGACCATTGCTTTTGGAGTCTTCATAGCTCATTTTGACAAAGTACAGGCTGTGGAGGACTTGGGTGAGCTGTGGGTGAGTCAAATGCCTTTGTGTGCTTAGGGTGGAGTGGGGGTTTAAGCTCAGGCTCTGCCCTGCCTGAGCCGGAACTAGTGAGGCAGGCAGCAGAGGGTGTGGGTGGATCAGGCTCCTGCTGGTCTCCAGAGCCTCTGCAGCCTTCCCTGTTCTCTTGGAGATCTGACCCTGTGGGAAGTTGGATAACTATGTCCAGCAGGCAGGCAGGAACTGCAGTCTAGATTAAGAAAGAAGTACACTAGAGCCCTTAGAAGCTGACTCTGCTCTCCTAAACCAAAGCAGAGCACCTTAGAGGAGCCCAAAGAGGGCTCCAGGTCTCACTGTTCTCCAGAGGCAGCTCCTGCTCCTGTCCCAGGGGGTTTTCCTGCCAGTCTGCAGTGCTGACATCGGAATGCCATGTTCTTCCCCGCTGGAGACAGCTAGCAAGACACCTTAAATCCCATGTCAAAGTCTCAGGGAATTTTCTCCAGTGCACAACACAATTTGGGAGTGGAATTAGGGTTGGAGAATCTGATTTGTAAACCACAGCTAAAGCTCCTGGGAGGTTAATGAATTTACATGCCTGGATTTGTGGTTCACCTGTCCTGTTTCTTTCTGAAGGATTGAGTCCCAGATACACGCCAAAAAAAAGTGAATTTTGAACCATTGAAAATTTACCATAGTCACAGGTTTAGGAGTGAGATGGTCCGTGTCCCAGGCTAGCCCACAGCACCTTTAAATATGACTGTATTGTATCCCCCTTGAGGTTCCAAATTCCTGGGGACATGAGTATTGTGCTTTGGGATTTGGGTGTGAGATGAGACTCTGTCTCCTTTCCAAATGGAGAGTGAACCATGGGTGCTGGTTTAGGACTGGGCCTGACAAGGAGACTCTGGACAGGGGAGGCTGGGAAGGAATGAGGAACTGACTGCTCAGCAGTGCAAAGAACAGGGCTGAGTCGCCAACTACCAAGTGGGCAGAAACGAAACTTCTCCCTTTTCAGAAACGAAACTGTTCCTTTCTCAGAAATGAAATTGTTCCCTTCTCAGCAGTACAGGCTGCTTTAGTTCCTGTTTATGATGGTTGTTGTTTTGCTTTAGTATTTTAGAGGGGAAGGAGGCACACAGGGTCTGGGTGTGTAGCCCAGGCTGGCCTGCGATTCACTGTTCATTTTCTCCATGTCTCAAGCTCAGAGTGCCCACATCAACCTCACAGGGTCAGCACCATGCTAGGCTCCTTGCAGCCTTTTGGGTGGAGATGAAGATCATTTGCAGGGCATTAGGGAAAATGGGCTCACATCTGGGCAGCTCAGTCACACCTGTCCCCTCTTTCTTTGATTTTATTACCAACCTGCAATCGTGACAGAGTAAGGTATCCGACCGAATATCATTCTCTTTTCTTCCAAAGGTAGCTGACTAGACACCCTGAACCCCAAGTTCCCTTCTGAGAGAATTTCCTCCAGAGTCAGTGCTATAATTTGAGAAGGAGCTACCTGGTTAATTAGACCCAGGGTTCCCCTCTTTGTCTGCCAACATTGGGATGCTAGGCACATGCAGTCTCTCTCAGCTTTCCATGTGGGTGCTGGCAATCCAAACTCAGGTCCTCAAGCTTGTAAAACAAGCACTTTATCTACAGAGTCACCTGCCCAGCCATGGAGACCTTAATGTGACTTCATACTGAGGCAGAGGATGAGGACCTGCCCAGCTAATCAGTAGACACGTATGGAGGTGCCCTGGAAGATTAGCAGCGCTAGCAGCTTTCCTAACTGACCCATTTTCAGTCAAAGCTCACAAGGTTTATAAAAACAGGAAATTATGGCTAATGCAAAAGCGGGAAGTTAATGGGCAGAATCGCCTTCTGAGAGAGGCAAGACCCTAGAGTGTAGATGAGGTGATGTCAAGTTGTTGTAGCGAATGAGATTAGAACTTTTCTCACACCACGTTACACAAGCCGAATACAAAATGAATTAAACATACCAATGTAAGATCAGAAAAGAAAGGTAAAAAATAGGAAAACTACTAGAAGAAGACACAGAAGAAAAGTTCTATGACATTGTGTTATTCTTAAAAAACGATTCCCGCGGTGGGTTGGCGGAGCCCGCCATGAGAAAGGGGCTACAAAAGATCCTCGGGAGGGCGAGAAAGCGGCTACAGGAGGGCACGCTTCCTTGGCCCACGGTGGCGGCAGGGAACAGACACGTAAACACAGGAAATAGCCTGTGTTTATTAAGGAAGAGGGAGAAAGAAAGACGGAGAGAGGAGAGATAAAAGAAGAGAGAGACAGAGAAAACGCGTGCGCACGCCAAGGAAGCAGAAAGAGGAGGGGTCCCAAGATAGCGATGGGCAGGTCAGAGGTTATGGGAGTGGGCGTGGCTAGGGCAGGGACCGGAAGAATAACACATTGGTTTTGGCAAAGGTCATTTGGATGTTGCCTTGATTGGTTCTACTGTCAACTGGACAGAACCTAGAATTATGTGGGAAGAGTTCATCAATTGAGGGATCGCCAGTATCTGATTGGCTGTGGGCACGTGTGTAAGATTGTGTTGAGAATTGATGTAGGAGGGCCCAGACCACTTTGGGCAGCTCCATTCCTTAGGCAGGGAGACTACAACAGCATAAGAAAGCTAGCCGCTCAGCTCCATCCCCACGGTTCCTGGTATATTTCCTAGACTGTGAAGTGGGTTCTTTGGTCAAAGGTAATGTTGTGTAGAACAGCAAGCAGGCCTCCTTCAAGTTCCTGCTCTGCCATCCCTCAGTGGTGGGTGGTGATGTTGAATTATTTGCAAATAAACCATTTTCTATCCCAAAGTTGCTTTTTGTCCGGATAATTGTCACAGGAACAGAGAGAAAAATTAATGCAGATGTTTCCTAAAGCACAATAAAAAAAAATCCCAATGTTGACCTGAGATTTCATCAAAGTGGGATATTCTTGCAAAACAAAAGAAGCAATGATAAAACACAGACAATTCACAGAGGGAGAAAAGGTTTGCAACACACAGTCTGATAAGGGGTTGATATCCAAGGAGATAATAAACTTCGTCAAAGATAATGAAATAGCCCCATTGCAAAATGGACAGAATGGATACTAATCATCAATTTGAAAGCTGGGATGGAGAGGGCTCGGTGCTGAGGAGCGCTGGCTGCTCTTCCAGAACCCCAGAATTCAATACCCACATGGGCCTTACAACCACCTGAGACTCCAGTTCCAAGGGATCTGGTGCCCTCTTCTGGCCTCAGAGCTACTGCATGCACATGGTTCCCAGACATAATTTCAGGCTAAACAATAGGCATGAAATAAAGAAGTCTAAAAAAATTGTGTTACTAAAGCCTTTGCTACATGAAAGACAAAAATCACACAGATTCCACTGAGGGTTTGCTTTAGAGGAGACTGAAGACAGTATTAATGACTGGAAAAGAGATAGTGAAAATTAAACTAGAATTGAAAATTCAAAGGACTTAACTCTACTTGGAACATCACATCTGAAAACTTAGTAGGCAAATAAGCTTGGCCAATGAATGCAAAAGCTGCAAAAAAAAAAAAAAATAACCATTTCTCCTCCTGTAAGTGACCAGATCTTGGAAAATACGTAGCCAGGGATTGTGCTGTTGACTTCACAGTACAGAATTTGCTTTCTCCTGTTAGGTCTCATTCTAAAGGCGCTGTCTGTTTTACAGGAAGGAAATTCAGGTTGAAAATGCAAACGCTGCTGGGGACATGGCCATCACCGTGAATCTGGAAACAGACTATGCTAAGCTGGTTCTAAAGGTGGAAGCAATCACACTTGGGGAGAAGAATAGAAAGAAGTTGAAGAACCAACCCCTCAGAAAACGGGAGAATGAAAACATCTCTCAAGCTGTGTGTGCCCTCCTGAACTCTGGAGGTGGGGTGATCAAGGCTAAAATTGAAAATGAAAATTTTAGCCTTCCCAGGGATGGATTGGGACTGGATTTGGAAGCCTCTCTTTGTAAATGTCTGCCGTTTGTGAGGAAGCATCTGGACTTCATGGCGCGTGGAGGCTACTTGAATATCTTTGTGAAACCATGGAGTCTAGATGTCTTCAGGCTGCGGATCTGCATCCTGAGAACCAATTTGTACCTTAGAAGCTTCTCATCTTCAATTGAAGTGAATGCAGCTGCTGCTCTCGAGTTCCTCCAAGACCTGGGGGAAGTTGGGGGGAGATCCTGTGTCAGACCAGAGCTGCCTGCAAGCAGAGCCTGCCCTGGAGTAGAAGAAGAGAGCGACCTAGAGGACCTGGCTGCTGCGGTTTTTAACAAGACACAATTTCAGGGGGGAGAGGGCGATGTGTGGGAGGAGGGGAAGGGAAATGGGAAATGGGGAGGTGGCGGGAACTAAAAAAAAATAAACAAAAAATAAACAACAACAAAAATAAAGACACAATTTCAGCACCAGGAAGACTTCCCCTTCACCAGATCCATTCATGTTGAAGTTACATTGCTTTCTGTTAAACAGTTGCGAAAATGCATCAAAGAGCTTATCCCTCAAACTGTATCTGCGTTTGCAAACACTGATGGGGGATATTTGTTCATTGGTTTGGATGGAAAAAACCAGCAAATAATTGGTTTTGAAGCAGAGAAGAGCGATCTTATGTATCTAGAGAGTGAAATAGAGAAGTGCATTCGACAGCTGCCTGTCACTCACTTCTGTGAGGAGCAGGAGAAGATACAGTACACATGCAAATTCATCCCAGTCCTCAGACAGGGAGCCGTGCGCTCATATGTGTGTGCGCTCAGAGTGGAGAGATTCTGCTGTGCTGTGTTCGCTGCAGAGCCCGAGTCCTGGCACGTGGAAGACAGCTGTGTGAAGAGGTTTACCACTGAGCAATGGATCAAGAGCCTGATGGATGGCAAGTAAGCCTCTGGCACCACTGGTGACTTCACGCATGCCCACTGGTCATGTATTAGCTGAAGCTCTCAAGGAACACCTAGAGCCTGTGACAATGATATCTGTTAGGCCTGTCACAGCTGAAGGACTTCATGGTTACAAAAGGGCCAAGCCTGCAAATCCCTGAAGCTGTGTAACTGGAGAGGATTTCTCAGCAGAGGTCTGCTGCCAACCAACTATTCCCTGCTAGCTGTGGATGGACTTCAGTAGACCAAAGGAAATGCCTTCTTCATAAGATCAGGCTTCAGCCAAGCCTGCAGTGCAGACATTTTTTCTCCTTCCTTCCCTCCCTCCCTCCCTCCCTCTTTCTCTTCCCTCCCTTCCTCTCCCTCCTTCCCTCCCTCTCTTCCTCTTTTTCTAACTCCCTTCCTTCTTTTTTTCTTTCCTTCCTTTCTTCTTTTGTTTCATTTTTTATCTTTTTTTAAAAAAATATTTATTTATTCATTATATATACAATATTTTGTCTGTGTGTATGGCTACAGGCCAGAAGAGGGCACCAGACCCCATTACAGATGGTTGTGAGCCACCATGTGGTTGCTGGGATTTGAACTCAGGACCTTTGGAAGAGCAGGCAATGCTCTTAACCACTGAGCCATCTCTCCAGCCCGATCATTCTTTTATCTTTTGTTTAACTTTTTGTTGATTCTTTGTGAATTGCACCCCAATTCCACTCACATCTTTTTTCCCTCCATAACCACCATCTGGTGTTTCAACCTCACTTGCAGAAGAAAAGCAAAAACTAAATAAAGATTTAAAACAACAAGCTCACCATGGAAGGTGTGGTGTGTCACTGTGTATCACACAGTGTACCCTTTTTCTCAAACATCTTTACTTGAAAAAAAAATTTTTTTTGCAATGACTTATTTGTCTGGTTCCAGGATTCTGGTTTTGGTGCCCTATCAGTACTGGACCTTCCCTTGGACCCCGTTCAGATACACTGTTGTTGTCGATGTCATGGAGATCCTGCAGCTATGCTTCTACAGGACCAGCCCCTTCCCATGTTCTAGCTGTTCATGAATAGGTTAGATGCTGGGGTGAGCCAATTCAGAACCCTGGGTCTTGGCCTTGTTGATCCATCTGCCCACTCTTCTGCACCTGTGCCACCTGGATCTGCTCTTCACATTGCCCCTGTGAGTGGTAGGGCCAGCTCACCTGAGTGCCACAGCTAGTAAGGGGCAGGGCTAGCTTTTAGACTCTACTGCCCAGGAGAGCTGTATAGGACATTTTCTAAACTAGTGATTGATGTGGGACAGCCCAACCTCTGCATAGGCTCCTGCCTCCAGGTTCCTGCTCTGTTTGAGTTCTCGTCCAGGCTTCCTTCAAGGCCCATGACACTGTGGGAGTGTAAGCCAAATAAACCGTTCCCTCCAACTCCTGCTTTATGGTCATGGTGTCAGTGCAGCAATAGAAACCCTAACTAAGACACCTGCTTAGTGTAAAATCTGTGAGAAATTCTTACTGTAGCCACTGGCTGTGCTCTTATTGATGGGGACGAAGAAGGTGGTATCATAGGGTGGGTGAGGTCGTGGAGGTAGGGGTGTGGGACAGACTGGCAGGAGCAGGTTTCGTGTTTGTTCGTTGAGACAGGGTTTCTCTGTGTAGTCCTGTTTGTCCTGGAACTCACTCTATAATCCAGGCTGGCCTCAGACTCAGAGATCTGCCTGCCTCTGCCACTTGAGTGCAGGGATTAAAGGTGTGAACCGCCACCACTGGCCTAAGGAAGGCATATTTTATCCCTATTGTATCTGTGGGTCTTCTTAGAACTCTCATGGGCTCAATGCCACTATCACTCAGAATAGTTGAATCAACATTAAATGTAAAGCCAGATATAGAAATAAAAATCAAAGCCACCTATTACACTTTCTGTTCCTATAGAAAAGACAATGTGTCCTCTCGTGTGATACTGGCATGAGGAGAAAGGGTTCAATCATTTTCCAATTGGATTTAAGGTCATATTGCCCCCCCCCCAAATGATGGAGAGAACTTATGTCTGATACTGAAAGCCAAGACAAAGGCCATGGCTGCAGAAGTCCCAGGGCCCAGTGGCAAAGCACCTATGTCAGGTATGAAACAGATGTGCGTTGCCTCTCACATGGCCTTGTAAATATTGGTCTTCACGGATGGCGCTCCTGTCAGTCTCGTAAGGACGTGGTCTTCCCTTACAGTGGGCGGTGGGCACTGCAGAGACTCACACCTGCTCACGTCCTGAGGACAAGTGACCCTGTGACAGCGCAGAGGCCGGTGCTCAGGCAAACCCTGCAGACACTGAGCAGGCTCAGAGCAACCTGCCCCAAGGCTTTGGGAGCACAGCAAAAAAGAGGTGGGAAAAACAAAACTTATCCTCAAAGTTTGATTTAGAATGACTCAGACTACATTATGATAAAAGATGAAACACGGTTTTGTTTTGTTTTGTTTTGCGTCTTGTGTGGTCCAAGCTGGTCTTGAACTCAGTAAGTCACAGAGGAGAAGATAGAACTTAGGATCCTTTTCTCTCAACTTCACAAGTGTTGAGCTTACAGTTGTGTGCCAAGAGGCTTAGCTTTGTGATAATACAATCTAATTGTCATTTTTAACGAAAGAAATAACAGGGCACTCATAAAATTACTATCTCAGGCTTTCACAGAGAACAACAATCTGACACTAACAGGGTATACGAGCCCTAAGAGGAACAGAAATGGGGAGGGACATCTTTAGAAGTCAGTGAGTCTAGTGGGGCTAGAGAGATGGTTCAGTGGTTAAGAGCGCTTGTTGCTCTTATTAAAAGCCCAGGTCAGGTCCCAGCCTCACATGGAGCTCCAAAACTATCTGTAATTTCAGTTCCTTGGGATATGATGTTCTCTCTGAACTCTGCAGGCACCATGCACACAAGCAGGACAGACATGCCTGCAATGAAAACATTAGATACACATGGAATAAAACCAATGAATCTGAATATTCTTAAATCTAGTTCAGCCTGGTTTGACAGCACGTGGGTATAGCACTATGAGGACAAGGCAGTAGAATTAAGAGTTTGATAAGAGGCTATAAGGCTATATAAGGTGCCCAAGTCAGGCTAAGGTACATCCAACACCTTATCTTAAATAACTAAACATTGTATAGAAGTGTTTGCTGAGGGTGTAACTTAGATGACCTAGGTTTATTCCCGGGAACCCATGAATCACTCCAGCCCCACCAAAGCCGATCAGCGTCTATGACGTCTATGACGTGTTTACAGCTTAGTTCTTCTGTTTTCCTCTGAAGTACAGCACTGTTTACATTGCTGGTAGCCATGCCAGCATCCTGAGGGCAGAGTCCATCATGGCAGTAGGGATGGAGGGGTGGCTGGAGGGCCTCTAGCTATGAGGGATGAAGTGTGAGGATACAGGTCCACTGTGTGCAAACTGAGGCAGCAGAGGGGAGTGAATGCTGGTTTCCTGGTGTCTTCCCGGGTTTATTCAGCCCAGGACACCAGGCCATGGGATACAGACACCATGTCAGGTACATCTTTCCCTCCTAGCTAAACCTCTGTAGAGAGTTTCCCACCAACAGAGCAGAGAAGAGTTTCCTAGAAACGTCTAAGTGTGCTCAGGTTGACACTGGAGATTAGTCATCAGCATAATCAATTTCAAGTTAAGTTCCTCTTGAGCTGTAATTCCCTTCCTTTGGTTATAGTCTCAGGGCCAGTGTTATAAAAACTGAGTGTGTCATCTTCACCCACCCTAAAGTGGACGTGGTTCCATTAAGGAGGTGAGCAAGGCTAAACAAAGTCCTCAGGGTGAAATAGCACATGGACCATGTCCTTAGGAGGTGACATGGCAGGGTGCTTTCTTCCTTTTCCTTATGTCCCTGTGGCCATGGAAACACAGAATGACTGGCCCTGAGTAGAGCACCCCCCCCCCCAGTGAACCCTGCTCTGCCTCAGTCTTGGTTTTGGACTCCAAAACCATAGGAACTGTGGGAAATGAATTTCTGTTAAGCCACTCAGTCTGTGGTATCTCCCTCCTGCATCACAAGAACCCTAACACACGATACAACACTAGGAGTATTCTTCTAACTAAATACTGACAGACACTTTGCTATGTCAATCTAGGTTCAAGGTATATACCAGATGCAAAAAGCATGTTAGCATGTGCTAGCCCCAAGTTTAGTAACCTCTGTAAAAAAAAAAAAAAAAAAAAAAAAAAAAAAAAAACAGAAATTATTAAGATTCTTAAATTAAATGTTTGTATTTGTGTGTGAAAGAATGTGTATGTGTATATGTGTGGCTTTCCTTCAAAACAGACTCTAGAATTCCCGTCAGCATGTTGCAAATTGTTGGGTTGTGTTAGGGTCTGTTTAAGGTTTCCACACCATGGAAAATCATGCTACAAAAGTTGTCTGAAATTTTTTTGGTAAAAACACCTTTCTAGATAAAAGCAAAAAAGAAAAAAACTCCCTTATATCATTTGAAGGAAAGATGATAATCCTAGATATAAACCCTCTCAGCTGCCTTGGAGTAGAAAATCTGAAAGTACGTGTGTTGCTAACCCCAATGCAAGCACACAAAGGCTTGCTGTGTCAGTACCATATCGACAACGAGAACCAGATCGTGGGGCTGAAGCGAGCCACCCAGGGCTTCCAGAGAATGGCAGGGATAGCCACAAAGAGCAGGGTTCTGAGCATCCTGTCATGGGTCTGCATGAGTGGTTCATTGCCATTGGCTACCAAGGCCACAGGGACAAGAGGATGATGGGAAGGCCGAAGAATGTTGATGAATTATTAGCCTGGCACATTCTGGGCATTGCAGTTCCTCAGCCCTTCCAGAGACACTTTCTGCTGCTGTTCCATCTGGAGGCACAGGACTGACTTGACTCCATGTCTCCTGGATGCTTCAGCCCGTGCTTAACATCCATGTGGATCATCTCCTCCATGCCGGCCCAGTTCTACATAACGTCTAAGATCGCATTCTGGTAAAATTCTGTGGGGTCACGCGGATTTTCTCCTAACCTTCAGACCTGTATCGCCCTCTAGTAAAGGGTGCGTTATTAAGGAATAGTCCCTCTGGTAATGTCCCTCGGGGTCTCCCAGGATTCTCCTGTCTGGCCCTGTGTTCTCAGGTCTCTTGGATCTCATGAGGTAGCACATCAGACCATAATTCACGCATGATTGGATGCTGACTTTGGAGCCGGTTGCTCCTGCAGAGAAGCCCAATGACCACATTGGTGCTGCAGGCTCCCAACAAGCCTAATGTGGCCCTGGAGCCCACATCCTGCCTGACACATGTGGGGTGTGACAATCACCCAATGCTTTCCAGTTGTTATCTAAAGGTTTTCAGGATGGGGCTTTTGTCTGCTCTGGCAGATGTTTTCCAAGGTAATGAGGTGATCCTTCTGAGCTCCGAGACATGCCTCCTGCTGTTGAACAGACAGATCTGGAGGATCTGTTTGTGTTTAAATTATTTTTAGCCAACAAATATAACAATGTGCCTCGTTATATCTTCACACACACCTGCCCTTGTAATTCACCCACATCCATATCCTGTTACCCTCCCCGCTTCCTCCTCTTCCCTCCTGATGGTCACCTTGCCAATCCCACAGTCCCCTGGGGTGTCCATATATGTGTGTATACACAGAACTGGGTTCTGCGATAATAAAAAGCATGTAACCTTTGTCATTCTTTGGCCTCTTCATCTTCTCTTGTTCCCTTCCTCCCACCTTGAGACACGGTTCTCACTCAGCATAAAGTGAAGTTCCATGTAGATGAGAAAAGAAGCAATATTTGCAGCTCTGGGTCTGAAATATTTTATTCACCAAAAAGATTTTTTTCTAATATTTTCTGTTTTCCTTTCTGCAAATAACATAATTTCATTTTTATTTAATCTGAATGACATTTCATAATGTACATATGAGTATACATATCTTACAGATATATAACATATATTAATAATTATTTGGCAACATGTGAGATGCAAACTGACATTTTAGTGATTCAGGAAAATAATTAATTCTGAAATGTCAAGTATTGGAAAACTGTCCATCAGGTTCACATGGTCACCTGGACACAAGTTTGCGTTGGTAGATCAAGCTTAGATTCAAGGCCTTGGGCACCATTTCCTTGAGGTTCCAGCATCGCAGGATCATCCCAGTGATGGAAAGTCCAGAAGACGACAGGATGCAGGCAACATTGCTGCGGTCACTACAGGTGTGTAGCAAGTGATCCAGCCGCAGTCTATGAAATGAACAGTTTCTCTGCCTACAGGTGTCAAGGTGAGGGAGGAGCACAGGGCAGGATGCAGAAGTCTCGATTCTGCTCCCTTCACCTTCAACTGGGGTGTCCTGGGCAAGGGTGCTCGAGTCACCCACATGCTTTTACCTGCCTGAGGTTCCTGGTGGAAAGGCACCCACAGCTGGGGTGTCTGAAGACCCTCTCTCCTGCCCCCTGGCCTCTCCTTTCCTCTCACCTTTGCCTAAGCTCTTGCCTCCTCCACACTCCCTCTATTTTCTTTCTTACCTCTCCTCCCAACTCTAAAGTCTCTCCTTTCTCCCCACACCTGGTTGGTGGTTCTTAAATGTTGCGAGTCAGAGACTTGTATTACCATAATTATCATAAGTCAGGGCACAAAGAAAAAGTGGTAGATCAGTCTTGTCTGCCTAGGGTAGTACTTGGAGACTCCTACAGATCCCCCATCTTCCCAAAGACCTAGGAGATGCAGCTTGCACCTTATGAGCCAGCATCCCACACTCACTTCCTCCCCTGGCTCAGTCTCCCTCCCCATGCTCCTTCCCTGCAAGCCTCCTACAGGTGTTCCTGCCTGTCCCTAGTGTCACCTGCTCTGAGAGCAGAGACAGCATCTTTACTCTGAGGATTCTGGTGAAGTAGTGAAGGCTGAGTTACCAAGTCTAGGAGCCCAGTTCTTCAATTTTGACAGGCTGAGTGACAATCACAGACAGGGATCAAAGAGCTTAGAGAGAGTTCTCACATTTCCTGGTTTGACGCCAACGGATGAATCACAGGTTCTCCAAAACTGAACTCCGTATTGAGAGTGGAGGAATCCGCTCACACCGCAAAGGTCCACAAAGAGGAAAAGTTTAGTGCGACCACAAGCACTGAAATTTGGCACTCTCAAATCCACTTGCGGAGGAAATCTCGTGACAGCCACCAAGCCCCTGCTGTGGGAGTCTGTCCCAGGCTTGAACTTTCCTGTTTCGTCCAGCAGGTGTCCACAGCACAGCCAACTCACAGTAGGCATCGAGCCGGAGAGAGATTCATTGGAGCAGTTTTACAGGTAAGTGAGCTACACTCCGTGGCAGCAGGCAGCATTTACCATTTCAACATTTTTATCCCTCTCTTTCCCCATGCCCACCCAGAATTCACTCTGCTGGCTCTGGGATGAGGAGGGGCACTTCCAGCGCAACACCCAGCCCTGGAGAGGAGCCTGGTTGCTTTGACTCCTTTCTGGAAACTTTGGCTCCTGTGCATCTTCATAGACTCCTTCACAGCTGCTGAGGGCTTGGAAGTTTAGGGAGAATGGGATGAGAGCAAAGTCCCTCGGGCTGCTCGGATTGGAGTACTTACAGATCCCTGAGAGAGGAAACCTGGGTTCTGAGAGGGTCAAGCAGGGGAAGTGAGGCAGGGAGAAGAGGTTATGCACAGGTCAGGCTTGTGCAGGACTCCAGGTCCCTCGGGGAGGGGGGGGGGGCTCCATCTTCTCAGAGACCAGACTCTGTAGAATGTTAGGGGAAATTTGCCATTAGACAGGGAGGAACTGCATCCCAGAACTGAAGAGATCTAAGAACCCGAGAGTCCTGAGAATTTTTTTTTTTTTATCTAGAATGAGAACATGATCTTCCAAGAGGCAAAGCATCATCCTAACAGGGAATGCGCCAGGGTTATTTGTTTCCCAAGAGGCATCGTCTCCCACTCTTGTGTCCCCACCCCATTTTATTCCCTCCTGCCGAACGGCACTGCCTGCAGAACTAGGGGCATCTGTCTGAATGCCATCATTTCCTGCTAAAGGTAACAACAGCCAAAGTTGTGAGTTAAGCTCTGAGAGAATTTTCTCCAGTGAACACTCTAAAGAATTTTACAAGAAAAAACTAGTGTTTAAACCAACTCAAAGGTTGTGGGAGATCAGTGAGTTTCATTCAGGGACCAGAATTCACGGACTCCAGAGTCCAGCTTACAAGTTGAGGACTGCTTTCCAGGTAGATGCCCGCAGGAATTTAAGTCATAAAATTTTTCATAGTTACGGGCATGAAATTAGAGAGCCTGGGTTAGCCCACGTTAGCCCCCAGATTTCCTATAAAATGATTCCACACCAGCTTCCTTGAGTTTCACTTTTGGGTGAGATATAGTTCCTGCCCCTTTTAATGTTGGGGACTGGACTAGGGATGCTGGCTTAAAACAAGGTGCTGAATGGGAGGTGCTGGGAGGAAATGAAGAACAGATACTGCTCAACAATGAATAGTACAGGGTGGGGCTGCAGCTTCTAACTGGGCAGAAATGAAACTGCATTTCCCATAATCTTACAAGACTTTCGGTTTTGTTTTTCTCTGGTCTCCCTGTCTCCTATCTACCCCAATGCCTACCTTGCAAGCAGACTGTGGCAGACAGAATCTTGCTAAAATATAGCCCAGGTTGTCTTCAGACTCAGTTTTGCAAGTGCTGAGCTGACAGGCATGCAACCCCAACCCCCCGCCCCTACTCCCTGCTTCCCCTTGCTTTGGGGTGAGATATCATCTGGAAAGCCCTCAGGGAAACTGGTCCCAAGTTTGGGGCAGCATCCCATGGAGGAAATAGGATCTACCAACATTAACTTGTTGTGATAAGGAGAAGAAAGATCAGCATGGCAGAAGCAGACATCTCTCTGCTGTCTGGGCACAGCGCTGTCACACTGAGACTATTGTGGAGCTCTGATCTTAAGCACAGATGGCTGTGTCCCATTGGTGTTCCTCTGCCAGGAGTCAGGACTTCTGCCTCAGCATCTCTTCCTCTAGAATGTCTTGAGTTCAAGTCAAAAGCTTTCTCCTCTGAGGGCTTCTCTGAATGAAGATCTATCAGGAAGACATCTTCGCGTTCCTAGGCAACCCTAAGGAATGCTGTGCATGGTGCAGTTGGTTCTAGGTCTGCAATCACAGTGTGATCTCCTAGAGGCACTAGATGCAGCTCTATAGGCTTGCCCAAGATAAACCCGGTAGAGCAAAGACTGAATCCATCCTCTAGGGCATCATTTTCTAGTTCATTTCCAAATTCTCGGGTGTTCATCACTTGACCCAGTAGTTCTGATTTCCAAAGCTTCTCTCTCCATGCACATCGCTGTATGTACTCAGATGATTCTTTGCTAGTTTACAGACCTGAGACAGAAGGCCCAGTATGGCCTCATGGTTTAGACTAAATCTTCATTTCCAGAAATTCCAACTCCTTCATCACATGGTTTTGCTCCTTCGGAGTTCCACTTCATACTTTCTGGATCTGTCTCTGTTTTGTCTACTTGTTCTGGCCTCCCACCCATTCCAGCAGATCTTGATAGATGCCTGAACTATGCTGTGTATAGGACTAGGGACTCCATGAGAGAACTCTTGGGCTTAAAGAAAATCAGATGTGATTAGCATACCCAAACCTCAGTCACACTGAGCCATGACGCTAGTATAGTTGGAGTAACAGGGGACTCCGTATTCTCACATTAATGTTGCATGTGGGATTGGGCAGCGGGTTAGAGTCTTTTGAAGAACAGTTCGTGAGCCGGGCGGTGGTGGTGCACGCCTTTAATTTCAGTACTTGGGAGGCAGAGGCAGGCAGATCTCTGTGAGTTCGAGGCCAGCCTGGTCTACAAGAGCTAGTTCCAGGACAGGAACCAAAAAGCTATGGAGAAACCCTGTCTCGAAAAATCAAAAAAAAAGAAAAGAAAAGAAAAAAAAGAACAGTTTGTGATAATTATGCAAACTTGATTGTGAATAATATATGACCCCATGGAAAAGCAAGAATCCAAATTCTCTCCTTCACTTTCATATAGGATAGCAAACCACGATGAGTTCATGTCTGTAAAATATTGAAACCATTTAATATAATTTAATTTTATGTATAGGTTGGGCACAGTATATATCAGGCAAGTGTCCTTTCACTGAGGATCCCCACATCCTTGGGACTCATTTGATGATGCTGTTACACTTGACATGATCATCCACCCATAACAATAGCAGAAAGAACCTCATAGATGCAAACTTAAAAACAATTGCCAGTAAATTAACTTTTGTGCTAAGGTAACAAAGTAATAGGACGTTTCCATGGTCACAGTTATTCAGGAGACCGAGGCAGGAGGATTGCTTAGGAGTTAAAGCCCACACTGGGCAGGAAAAAAAACAAGGGAAACCATCCTGAGTACTCTTTCTCCCACAGAAACATTAAAAACCAGAGACCCACTGAATTATAAGTCAGAGGTTGACGGCAACAACATGTATGCCAGATCAAAAAGAAGTCAGTTTCAAAACTGGGAGAGCTCAGGCTAGAAAGATGGCTCAGTGGTTAAGAGCACTCGCTGCTCTTGCAGAGGACCAGGGATCTGTTCCCAGCACCCACCTATAGACAAGCATCCAGTCCCAGAGGATTCAATGCTGTCTTCTGACCTCTATGAACACCACACACAGTAATAGACACACATGTATGCAAAATACCCATAAGCACAAAATAAAAAAAAAATAAGATCTTAAGGCAACAGCAACAACAAAAGTAGTTAACAGGTGTCATATCATTTTATTCTCCATTTGCAGAACAATGGACCATGCTGGCTCTTAAGAGGAAAACCCTGGCGGGTGAGAGGCACAGAGACCCAGCCTGTGTCATTCTGACACCGATCTGACAGAGTGGCACAGTTTGGTGGAATATGAATATAGACATTTTTCCTTACAGTGTAGGTGGCAAAAGGTCAAAATGAAGATGCCGTCGTGGTCAGGATCGAGGGACGGTCCTCTTTTGTTTGAAGACCGCCAGCGTCTCACTGTGACATGACATACAGCGTGAGCTTAGCTATCTGGAGTTCCTTTTATCAGAACACTGGGACCATTTAGATGGTTCCACCTTGTTGACCTGGTAACCCCCCAGAGGCTTCATGACCACAGGAGTAGTAATTACAGCATCAGCTTCGAAAGGAAAGAAGCCTAGTGATTCTGTTTGAACTGTAAGAACCATACCTCCCTGAAAATATGTGGCGGTCTAACAGGAAGAGAGGACCACAACTCAGGTCGTCCTCCCTAAGATCAATGGCCAAAGTTTGTGGGTGAAATTTATTCCTAGAAAGAAAGAAAATAAATTCCCTTCTCTATTGTTCTGTGTCCCTTAGGTCCCAAGGGACAATTTTGCTAAGGGACCCTCCATGAAGTAGACACCTGATGAATGAACATCTGAAATTATTCAAGAAAAAG
The DNA here is from genome assembly GCF_014885135.2 of Alexandromys fortis. Lineage (NCBI taxonomy): Eukaryota > Metazoa > Chordata > Mammalia > Rodentia > Cricetidae > Alexandromys > Alexandromys fortis. The sequence continues at coordinate 34,982 of NW_026068393.1, read as the reverse complement.
TATCAGTGGTTTTATAGCAAACCTTTACTTCTTTAAGGAAAAAAAAACATAGGCAAATTGTCCTTGGAGTTTATTGAAAGACACAGAATTCAAGTTGTATCATATTAAATATTAAGAAGGAAATAAATTACTGATAAGATGAAGCTAAAATACAGATGGATCATAATGAAGGACCTGAGAGTCACTACATATGTGTGCTATCATGGCCTCATATCTATCTCCAAATGGCCTGTTCCCTTACCTGCTCACTGCGCAGTGCCATGGAACTCACCCAGTGAACAATTTTGCTGTTAGCTTCTCAGTATAGAATTTGCTCTACCTCTTCAGCCTTATTCTAATGGTTCTGCCTGTCTTCCAGGAAAGAATTTCCGTCTGGGAACAGAATGGCTGGGGTGGAACAGAACATCACCATCGATCCTGAAAGCACCTCCGCTGAGCTGGTTCTAAATGTAGAAGTCACTCTTGGAATGAAAAGTGGGAAGGAAATGCAAAAACATAAGGAGGAAACGCAGGATGGTCTTGGAAAACAGAATACAAGCATTTTAGCTGCTGTGTGTGCTCTGCTGAATTCCCAAGGAGGCAAGGTCAGGGTTCAAATTGAAAATCAAAACTGTGATTACGACAAACACAGAATAGGAGAAGATTTGGAGACCTCTTTCAAGGCTATTATGCCACTTGCTCAGAACCACCTAGACTTCAAACAGGAAGGACACTGCTTTGTCATCTCTGTGAAATCATGCAGTCTGGATAACTCTGGTTTGAAGCCTGCCACCATTGCCACCAACTTGTACGTGAGAAACGGGGCCTCCTGTCATCCAATGGACTTGCATACTGCTCTGCAATTTTTCAAAGACCTGGAGAACCCTGGATTAAGATCTCCAATAAAAACAATGTTGTCTGACAAAAGGCCTTGGGAAGATGTGCGAGAAGAACTCTGCATCCCCGGACAAGAAGAACTCCAGGGGCAAGAAGAGCTCCACGTGCAAGAAGAACTGGATGTGCAAGAGCTGGCTGCGGCTTTATTCAACCAGGCAGAACTCACAGAAGAAAAATTCTCCTTTAGCGAATCCAAAAATGTTGAATGTAAATCATTCAAAACAAAAAAGTTGGTACAACGAGTTAAAGGTATTCTCCCTAAAACTCTGTCTGCATTTGCCAACACTGACGGGGGATATTTGTTCATTGGTTTAGATGAAAAAGAAAAGCAAATAGTTGGTTTTGAAGCGGAGAAGAGCCACCTTGTGTATCTAAAGTCTGAAATAGAGAAGTGCATCCGGAAGCTGCCTGTCATTCACTTCTGTAAGAAGCAGGAGAAGTTACAGTACACATGCAAATTCATCCCAGTCCTCAGACAGGGAGCCGTGCGCTCATATGTGTGTGCGCTCAGAGTGGAGAGATTCTGCTGTGCTGTGTTCGCTGAAGAGCCTGAATCCTGGCACGTGGAAGACAGCTGTGTGAAGAAGTTTACCACTGAGCAATGGGTCAAGATCTTAATGTCTAGCAGGCCAGGGTCAGAAAGGGAGATTAACAATTAGGATACATTTAGCTTGGGAAGTTGGAAGACTTTCTCTTTGGAATTTGAAACAAGATCATTAGTTCTGACTCTACTCAGTTAGTGATTAACAGCGGAGCTGAAGTCTCCACTGCTCCTGCCAACTACCTGGGACAGAAATTCCTCTCACCCTGGATATTACACCAACCACCTCTACTCCTGTGTAAAGAAAGCTCCAGCATCTCCCACCTGAGCTCCATTTCAGGCAGTAAGCATTTCTTTCAGCAGTCTGGGCCTCGGTTGTTCGCTGTTTCTCTCCCCACCTTTTCCCCATTGACTCTTCTCCCTGAACCATCCTGCCTTCCACCAGTCACATTATTAGACATCACACAGCCCTAGAGTTTGTGATGAGAAAAGTACCTTGCGGTGTGTCAGGTTTGCAAAAGAAAAACCTCCAATGAGGCCAGAGCAGCACCAGCAGCCCCAAGTCTGCACAGTTCCCAGCAGCTGCTGCCGTCTCCACCCAAGCTCACCATTGCTTCACCAGCCTCCCACCTTCTTTACCACAGCTTTTCAATAAATACACAGATAAACAAATACAAACCTCAGCAATGTGCTCACAGGAAACAATCTTCTTCGTGAGAAACCGTCCATTGATTTGGGCCCAATTAGATCTAGTTTAGAGATGAGAAAGTTTTGATTTAAATTTTAAAATTCCCACAGAAAATCATGGAACTAATAAATTTCAACTCCAGGATCCAAAGCCAAGGCTGCCCGACCCCAAAGTCAGTGTCAGCCTCCATGCCTCTCTGCCTTCCTGGACAGCACAATCAGTGACATGCAGTGATGTTGGGATTCCCCTCTGTATGCTGTGATTACCATTGATTAATAAAGAACTGTTTTGAGTCTATAGCAGAGCAGGAAAGAAGAGAGCTAGGTGGAGAAACTAAACTGAATGCTGGGAGAAAGGAGGCAGAGTGAGAGAGAAGCCATGTAGTCCTGCTGGAGACAGACGGTGGAATTTTACCCGGTAAGCCACAGCCACGTGGCGATACACAGATAATTAAGATGTAAGAGGTATCCAATAAGAAACTGGAGCTAATGGGCCAAGCAGTGATTTAATTAATACAGTTTCTATGTGGTTATTTCGGAGCTGAACAGCCAGGAAGAAACAAGCAGCCTCTTACTGCAGTGCAGCTCCGTGTTGACAGTAGTGGTCTGGTTTATGCTGAGAAGAAGGAATACACTTATAGTATTTCATGTCAGCCAAATTGATTCCTCTTAAGTGCCACAACCTTTTCTCTAAAACCTAATATTTACCCAAGTGACTTACATAGAAGGGGATGCTCAGAGAAATGCATTATCTTCACTAAGAAATTTAAAAACATAATTGTCATCAAAAATTCTGTAGTGCCGCACTACAGAAGACTAGAAACAGAGAACCATAAAAGAGAACCCATTCTTGTTCTACCCTGATCCAACAGACGGACCACAGCTGTTTTTCACTCTTTTTGTCTCCATGCCCAGAAGCATCTTGGCTGAGTTGTCATCGTGGGCACACTCCACCTGCTGCCCCTCAGGGCTGATGTTCCACAGCCCCTTCCCACTCTGCAGACAAAGCATCTTCCAGGTCACAGCCTAGGCATAGCAGGTCCTTGGTGCCTTTGAGCAATGGGGGGGATGGCAATGCGGGTTTTTTGTAGCCTGAGATGAGGCCTGTGGGAGAGGAAGAGGCTGGTGGATTAGCACTTTACTCCATTAAGTCTTAAAATCCAGGACATGGGAGGATTCCAACACTCCAGGGCACTCGACCACAAAACAATACAAGAGAGACACATTCCCCGCCCCACAGGTCACTGTGAGAAGCTGGCACCCGTGACAATTGTGTCCTCCGTGAAGAGTGGCAGTTGACAGGTACAGAATCCAGGAGGTCCGTAAGCAGATCCCTGCTTGCCCAAAGGTTACTAGACAGTGGCTGCATATGCTACCCCAATTTATGCTGTTTGACATAATTATTTGAACTAAAAGCAACTGAAAAACTGCAGATGCAAGAGACACAATCTAATTCTTTCTCCTCCTAGAAACAGATGAAAACTCCCCCAGGCAAGGTGCCCTCCCTGTAGGAAGAAACATGCTTCCATGGGAATCTCAGAGAAGAGCATTCTATAGCAAACCTTTCTTATTTATAATCCCTTTCTCACTGCATTCTCCCTTTGCTCCTTTGCTATCCTTTCCCACAACCTTTCCCCCCCTCTTATTCTCTGTTCCTTCTTCCCTTTGGTCTTGTTCTACTTCCAAATAAATCCGAATTTTGCATATAAAAGAAGATGATCCTGCTGGGTGGTGGTGGTGCATGCCTTTAATCCCAGCACTCGGGAGGCAGAGGCAGACAGATCTCAGTGAGTTCGAGACCAGCCTGGTCTACAAGAGCTAGTTCCAGGACAGGCTCCAAAACTACAGAGAAACCTTGTCTTGAAACGAGAGAGAGAGAGAGAGAGAGAGAGAGAGAGAGAGAGAGAGAGAAAGAGGAAGATGATCCATATTTCTCATTCCAGGTCTGGCTGATTTTACTAAACAAAATAATCTCAAGCTGTAGCCCCTATTCTGGGAAAGAGAGCATCACTTCATTTTCATCATGGTTAAGTAAACCCTCGCTGTGAACAGACGTCAGAGTTTCTTTATCAAGTCCTCTGTTGATGCGCACTGTCCTAATTCCACATCTGGTCTATTGTGAACGTTCTCCAGGTGACCCGGATGTGCCGGTATCCCTGTCATCTACAGACTTAGATTCTTTCAGGCTTCGACACAGGATTGGTGCAAATGCATCCTGTGGTGGGTTTTGTCCTCAGTAGTCTCCACAGTTTTGTTTCATGATTGCTCTAAGTTACACACACATAAACTGTTATTATCCTCTAGGGAATGGACCAGAGCAAGTAGATGGAGGGAGGGGAAGAGATCTGTTGTTGCTATTCTAGTATTTTCAAACACAAGTTTTCGATTTCTTGACAATTTCATACATATGAGCAATGTATCTTGATCATATCAAGCTCCAGCCTCTCCTGAGATGCGCCCTCCCCATCTCCACAACATCTCATTAAAATATAATCCGCTTAGTTCCAGGACGGGCTTCAAAACCACAGAGAAACCCTGTCTCAAAAAACCAAATATATA
>NW_026068393.1:28524-30259 GCF_014885135.2 Alexandromys fortis | reverse complement strand
ATATATATAAATAATCCGCTGAGACCACTAAGTGCTGCCTGCTTAAGTGTGGGTGAGCTACAAGGAGTCACATCTCTGAGTGAAAATGATCACCCCTTGTGCTGGATAGTTTAAGTCAACCTGACACCAGCTAGTCATCTGAGAGGAGAGAACCTCAATTAAGAAAATGTCTCTATAAAATTGGACTGTCAGTTATCCCATAGGCATTTTCTTTTTGTGATTGATAGAGGAAGGCCAGTCCATTGTGGGTGGGACCATTCCAAGTCTGGTGGCCCTGAGTTCCATAAGAAAGCAGACTGAGCAAGCCATAGGGAGCAAGTCAGTAAATAGCACTCACCCTTGGCCTCTGTCTCAGCTCCTGCCTCTCCAGGTTCCTGCCCTGTTTGAGTTTCTGTCTTAACTTCCTTCAGTTAAGGATTACAATGTGGAAGCGTAAGACAGATAAACCCTTTTCTCCCCAATTTGCTTTGGACATGGTGTTTCATCACAGCAATAGTAACCTTAACTAAGACTCCACCTCTCCAGCAGCCCATCAGTTGCCAACAGCTTCTCTAGGATGGAGCTTCATGACTACCTCCCCATCCACGCTGCAATTATTCACTGACTGGATCTTGTGTGGGTCGTGTGCGGATGCTCACGGCTGCTGTGAATTTATGAGCACAGCAACCTTGTCATGTCCAGAAATGGCATTTCACAGAACTGGAAGAGGTTATTTTAAAACATTTTCAGACAATGGCTTACCGTGTAGGCCAGGCTAGCCTTAAACTCACTGTGTAGCCCAGAATGGCCTCCAACGAGAGTGTCAGCCAACCAGGAGGGATGGGGAAAGGAGAGAGGTTACCTTATATGTCCAATAGTTCTACGTTGCTCAAGAAGTGTTTTCCAGTAAGGAAATAAAGAAAGCAAACAAAGAGCAAAACTAACAAGAAGAAGCAAAATTGCTGGAGCCACCCAGGGAATCAGTCAGTTCATCTCCTTGACTATCTACTTAAGTGTTCTAGTACCCGCCATGGCCCTGAGAGTTTCAGTTGAAGCTCAGCTGAAGTTCCTACTGGACCCCCAGTTACCCATGTGGCTCTTAATACTATGGCATCACTGGAAGACTAGTCAGTGCTCCTGACTGCTGAACCATCTCTACAGCCCACAAAACAACTTTTGAAAGTTTAGCCACAGATGTGAGGCGCACCCACAAGAGTGTACAGGTGTGGAAATTGCCCTGACAAGACTCTGGAAGTTCTCTCCCAGATTTAATGAACAAAGCTGAAACTGTGCACCACAAGCTGGTTCACGCTTGAATCCCAACACTCAGAAACATGAGGCAGGAGAATTGCTGTGACCTTGAAGCCTGTTAGGGCAAAGAATAAGAAAGAATTTTTTAAACAGAGGAGGTGAAGGCGGGTGTAGAGAGACAGAAAGTCTAGCAGAGACAGACAGACAGACATTGAGAATAAAGGCCATTATCACTAGTTATCAGGTTAGTGTGCATATAGAAATCTTTCAATGCAGTGATTCTCAATCTTTCTAACCCTATGACCCTTTAATACAGTTCCTCATGTTGTGGTGACCCCCAACTATAAAATTATATTCCTTGCCTTTTTTTTTTTTTTTTTTTTTTTTTAGTTTTTTTTAGACAGTGTTTTTTTTTGTACAATTCCTAACTTTCCTGGAAGTCACTCTTTAGACCAGGCTGGCCTGGCCTTGTATTCACAGAGATCCGTCTGCCTCTCCCTCCCAG
>NW_026068393.1:17357-23625 GCF_014885135.2 Alexandromys fortis | reverse complement strand
ATGAGGCCCAGTGTAACTTCCTAAGCCTAACTTGAGTTTGATGAGGCCCAGTGTAACTTCCTAAGCCTAACTTGAGTTTGATGAGGCCCAGTGTAACTTCCTAAGGCTAACTTGAGTTTGATGAGGCCCAGTGAAACTTCCTAAGCCTAACTTGAGTTTGGAGAGGAGTGACTCAGACAGCCTGATCTAGGCCCGCCCCTGCCCAGCCACCTCTGAAGTGACAGGATATTATTGGCCCTTATTTCTCACTCCACCTCACCCCATCCCAAGACTTCTGTCCACTACCTCAGCCCTTTATAAGTTCCTGCCCTGATGCAATAAAGTGAGATCCTGCTTTGACAGTCTCCCAGCTCAGTGTGTGTTTCTCCTAGGTGGCCGGCAGTGGGGGGAGGGGGGGGAGTTCAGGTCTGGGTCATTTGACCCTCACCATCCTGCTCAGCCCCAGGGAGAGATCAGTGGGACTGGTTCTGTCTCAGCCCTGTCTTCTGGAGAACCCAGCAATGTTCCTTGCTGATTCCTTTGGACAATGATGAAGCTGAAAACTTGGGGAACTGAAATACTTACAAAGTAGTAAACCAAATCTGGCAAGTGTAGACATTAAACTGAAGTGTGTGTGAAGACAAAGATAAAATTACTCGAGAGATGGCGCTGCAAAGTACAGTGGTTGAATGCATGCTTAACATGAAATATATAAACACAAAGAGAGACACATGCATGTGCACATACACACACATGCATGCACGTGCACAAACATGCACACATTCACATAACACATCCACATACCCGTGCACGTACACACGCAGGCAAAAAGACACACAGGAAAGGGGAAGATAGGGTGAGGGAGAAGAGACTAACAAGAAGGGGAAGAAACACATGGGTCTCTCATATATGAATGTAGATTGGCATGTATGATATGAAGGAAGAAGGAAGTTAATTAGGAGACTAGTGGGGGAAGAGACAGATGTGAGGGAGGGTAATGCGCAAGGAACAAATCTATCCATGTATGAAAGCTGCAGAAGATTTCCTTTATTTTGAGCATTAACTAGCTAAAAAGCATCAATGATTAAAAAAAAAAAAAAAAAACCGAAAAACTGAAATGAAAACCAGCCAGACCTGGAGACACATGGCGGGAGAGGATGGCAGAAGGAACAGGAGTTCCATGCCCTTGCTGGTAACACAGCCAGTCCAAGGACAGCCAGGGCTACCTGAGACCCTGTCGGACCACAAGAGAAACCAATGGGCACAGTTTATTGCTATGTGATATTTTGTTTGTGTTCTAACAAATGAATCTTGCTTGGAGTCAGAGGGCAGAGCTAGCCACTAGTGAACCACAGAGGTCTGGAGGTCTGTACAGAGAAGAGTGCTGTGTGATAATGCTTTTGTACGCTGTAAAGATTTGTCACTCATATTGGTGTTAATAGAACACTGATTGGCCAGTAGTCAGGAAGGAAGCATAGGCAAGGAAACCAGACGAAGAGAATTCGGAAATGAGAAAAGGCAGAGACATAGTCCTCACCCAGAGGCAGTGGAAGCAACATGAGAATACTTCACTGAGAAAAGGTACCAAGCCTAAACAAGATAAGACTTAAGGGTTAACCCTTAAATTAAGGGTTAATTTAAATTTTAAGAGCTAGCTATTAATAATCCTGAGCTAGTAGGCCAAACCAGTTAAAATCAATATAATCCTCTGTGTGTTTAATTTGGCAGCTGGATCCACCCAATTCCTTAGCTTTTTGAGAGTCTAGCTTCATGGTGGAGGTACTAGTGGGAGCTACACTTATTGCCACAACTTCATGGAGTTCCTAGGTCCAAGCCAACACAAAGAAGCATGTTGCCACCTGCTCATAAACACCATTTAAGTGTTTGGTGGTAGTGCCTCTTAAAAGATATTTTATTATAAGTACTGCTGTATCAACCCAACTTATATATTTTAAAAATGCCGTTCCCCTCATTGTTTTGCAAGGAATTTGGTGTTTTCTAAGGCAGCTTCTTCAGTCTCAAGCCAGCTTGTAAAGTGATGAATATTGCCCAACAGGAAGTAGACTTTGCTTCCTGAGGTTAGTAGGGTGGAGGCAGAGGAGAACAGAGAACAGCACTTTCGTTTCCTAAGAAACAAAACCTTAGAAAGGTGGGGAAATTGAAAGGAAGCCAACCTCAGCCTTTTGCCTGGAATTGCATTACCTCACAGAGGCAAAATGGAGCTATGTCCTTCTCAAGCCTTAGGTCTGCATCCGCCAGTGTCTGACTCTTGCACTAATCAGGGCTTCTGGAGTCTTCTACTCTTTCAAAACCCCAACAATCTGGATTTTTTTTAAAACTCCCCAGGCAAGTTGTTTGTTCAAATTCCCTTGGAGATGGGAAACAGATTCAAATATAATTACGAAGAATTCAGCAAGTGAGGAGTTGGTGACTCTTTCCGCTCTGCCACAGCAGTGGCCTGGAGCACACTCACTCAGTTTCTCACACAGGCAGCCCCCTAACCTGTCCTGACAGTGAGAATCTAGGCTGCACTTGCACCAGCAGGGAGTTGAGAGAAGAATGGGGTTTGGGTTGAGCTTCAGAGACCAAACTATGCACCCCACAGAGTCCCTAGTGGTCTGGGCATTTTGTCCCCTGTGTATTCAAACCTGAGGTCTCTGAGCCCTGGAAGTGACAGAGCTTAAAGGGGATGGGTATGCCCAGTCTTTGTAAAATATGTATACACCACTCTCAAAACAAACAAACAAACAAACAAAATAAAACAAAGCCCCAAAAATAAAGAAACGGAAATTGCTTGTGTTTTCCTGAGATTACTCATTGAAGTAAAGAGCAAAAAAAAAAAAAAAAAAAAAAAAAAAAAAAAAAAAAAAAAAAAAAAAAAAAAAAAAAAGCAGTAGGAGGCTGTAAACTCAGAGCCACCAGCGTCTTTTCTTGCAGTGCTAAGGGGGATGCCCTCTGCCTGCACTGGTGCAGCAGCTGTTGCAGTTTAAAAAGTGGCATGCAAGAGAAGGTCGCCATGTGACAGAGCTCACATGGGGGTTTTTACTGGAGCAAAGGTAAGGGGGAGGGGAGAAAGGAGGAGACTGGCTTCTGGAGACAGGAGTGGTAGGAGAGGCAGAGAGAGAAAGAGGGAAAGAGGGAGAGACAGAGAGACAGACAGAGAGAGAGGCAGAGAGTTGGAGAGAGAGTGAGAAGGGCAAAGGCCGGCCTGCATCTTCAGAGGATCATCAGGAAAGAGAGAGAGGGAATGAGTGGAGCTTGTCTCTTAAAGGGGGCACCTAGCACATGCGCACAGACTATGTAATGACATAGGGGCCTAGAACGCTCGACTAGCCAGGGTACTGCCTGAGTGCATCCTGCCAGGTCCTCAGAAGGACAGTGCAGGTGCCTGAATGCTAACATTCCTACCTTTGTTTATTATAAAAAGTGAGTTAGGGATGGTAAGTGGGGACAGGGAATGAGGGCACCAAGTCTTTGAAACTGCTTCCTGCTGACATGTGGGGGTCAAAATCTTGGGAACCTAGAGTGGGGGTGCTGGCAATGATGTCCTGGAGTAGATGGCTGTTTCACTTCTGCCCACGCTCTGTGGAAACATCTGGCACTGCTTGGACCGGGGAAGATGTTGGCAGGACAGAAGATAAAAGTTAAGTTTAGAGAAAAAAAAGTTCTTTAGGTCCTGGTAATTGAGGGAGGGGACATCAAAAGACCAGGGAAGGGGTGGGGGTCGTGCTTATCTGGAGTGAATCTGACTGTTTGGGTGGATCCCAGTTGACTCCCTGGAAACTACTAGAATTCTGAGTTTGGGAAAAGATAAGTTTTACACACGTTAGGAACGGCAGCACACTCACACCAGAGATGATTTTCACCGAAAGCATTAACGCCCTTTCTTCTGTCCAGGAAACTGCGGTAGATGTTTGTAGCACAATGCAAAGGACCTGTTAAGTCTGTAGTTAGAAACCAACTAAGGGAATTTAAAGTCCTGAGCTTGTGGCTATGGTGGTAGTATGGTGTGTGGTTCTTCACCAGCGCTAGGTCACTAGCTTACCAGAATCCCATCCATTACTGTGAAGACTGTCAATTTTTGCAGTCTTAATGTTGTTCCTTTTGGAAACTACAGCTCCCAGATTCCTCCTGGATTACGGACACCTGCGCGCGGGCGCGGACAGGTGCAGGACATTTCTCCCAGATACCCTTGCGCTTCTTTTTAAAAAGCGAGCTCCCACGAGGTCTCGCTCTCTCTTGCCCCTTACCCTTGTGTGTCTTGCACACCTGTCCCTTATCGTGTCTCCCTCCCCCCCATTAAAGTGCACCCACGTGGGAGCCGCGTGTCTGTGTCTTCTCCTTTCGTGTGTGTTTTGTCTGTCCTGTGTCTACACACACACCCGCTTTAAAAGAATAATACTTAATATCACAGTAGCATAACGAGAGAGAGAAACGTGTTTCATTCTTTCAAACGTCTCAAATTGCTTTCTCTTCACTGGCACTTAGGCCTTTCATCCTCAGACCTTCATAACACGCATTCACACACCTTGAGTCACTTTCTTAGACCCTAAAACACTCTGAGATCCTCACATCTTAAGCTGTCTTACCCTCACAGAAACTTCACACCTCAAACACCATCTTTCTATCTAATTCACTAGGGCAGTCAGTGCAAAGTGAGCTCCTTTAAATAAAGGAATGGTAAAGGTTACATTGAAACATGTTTTGAGATTTCACTTTTCTTGAGTCTCGGAGCAAGGGGAACTGAGTCTGGATTTAGTATTAACTCTAGGAAAGTGAGGCCTGTGACCTGAATTTCACAGAGACCTGAGGAAGCAGCTGAAGCCGTGGTTGCTGCTGTTAAACTGACACAGCTACCAGTCCTCAAACGGCATCAGTGTTCTGAGAAGTGTAATGTTTACCTGAGTGGAGGGATTGAAAATGAGAGACTCTTACTTGCTGGCTACCTAGACAGCTACTCCCCAGGGTCCTCCATGCTAGTTGAGGGCAGAGGTTTCAGGGCAACATCAGTCTTCTGCTGTTAGGTCTAGGCCTGCTAGGTCACAGAAGGTCCAACAGGGACGAGGAATTTGATGGAGGACCAGCCTGCCTTTGTCTAGACAACAACTCAAGGCAGTCGACTCCCCAGTGTCCTGTTGCCCACACTCTGAAGAAGGTCTTGGCAGTAGTTGAGGTGAAAGGCAGTTTTTGCTCGGTGACTGGGGCCACTTTTACAGCATGTCCTGGACATGCCTCAGATGGCTGGTAGGTCGTAGTAAATGCCAGGGTAGTCTACCAAGCTTCACACGATGCCAATGTTATAATTTTAAAAGTGGCATGAGAAAGACACCATGCGATGGAGCTCACAAGGAGGTGTTTTTTTATTAGGAGAAAGGGATTGGGGGAAAGTGGGGAGAAGGGGAGAGACCAGCCCCTGGGGACAGGTGTGACAAAAGAGAAGAGGGAGTTGGGGAGGGGACAACATGAATGGGGGGAGAGACAGGGTGACAGGCAGAGAGGCAGAGATAGAGAGTGAGGGACACAAAGGCCTACCTGCCTGCCTCTTCAGAGTAGCAAGGGGAAGAAGGGAGAGGTAACATCTGGAGCTTGTCTCTTAAATGGGGGAAGGGGTGGCACAGGGCACAGAGACAATAGAGTGACTTAGTGGTCATAGGACCCTGGGCTGGCCAGGTTTCTGTCTGAAGGCTCCTGCAAGGTGCCCAAGGGCTAACAGAAGCCCTCTGCCGGCCCCTTCTTTCTCCCCAGGACACTCGCTGCTCTCTTCCTCCCATCCCTCCAGCACCTGCCCTTTGTGGCTCTGGAGCTCCTGCTAAGAGACCAGAAACAGTTCATTTCTTTTCTAAATTAAATTAGAATTTCTTTCATTTATTATATAGGAACAAATTCCCCTGAACCTCTACCCTCCCTTTGCCCTTCTCCTTCCATCTGGTCCCTGTGTTCTCCACACACTTTCACGTTTGTTTGCATTTTGTTTGTTCTTGTTCTTGTCTTCCTCCATTTGAGTGAGAATTACACAGAGCATGACAGTTCCCCGTCATACTTCCTGGAGTGACGCAATGCTCAAAGTCCCAGAGTAGAGCAGTTTAATTCAAAAAACTCGTCCACTTCGGGGCATCAAGTAACCACACCTTGGTTATATATTAGCCAGTTGCTCCCTAAGAGTTTATCAGGGGAGGTTTTTAGCCACCCAATGTATACTTCATTCATCTCTGGAAAGAGAAACAACTGGAAACCTATCACTGCTCTGGCTTTAGAAACTCAGCTCCCAGGACACTGAGTAAGTGAGCCA
>NW_026068393.1:13035-15281 GCF_014885135.2 Alexandromys fortis | reverse complement strand
GTGTTCAATGCTTTCTTTACCTGGGACCTATCTGAATGCATGGCCAGTCTGAACTCATCTTGGGACAGTGATTTCCTCCTTGCTCGGGGTACTTGGGGAACATAGAGGAATGTGCTGGTTTATAATAGATATGGAGCCCTAGGCCTGTGTCCTATCAGGTGCTGAGCGTGCCTCCACAGACCCGCCCAATAGAAAATTGTTGTGGAAAACCCAATGGTGAATATAAAATATATAAGTAGTTTTATCACTTGACCTAGTAATTCAGCTTCCAGAAACTTCTCTAGTGTTCCTATGGTTTTACAGTTTTAGATAATATTACCTTCTTGTAAAATGAGTCACAAATTCAGATGCATCCTCATTGTTTAGTTAAATTGGATTCCTGGAGTCAAAACAAACTTCTTTTCCACAAGGTTGTTTGACTTCAGGATTCTATTTTTCTTTTCTGTGATTTAATTATTTTGTGTATCTTCTCAGGATTCCCACCTTCCAGTATAATTTTTATACCCCTGCACCACATCTACATGTAGATTTCAGGATATTTATGAGATAACCCTTGGGCCTATAGAAATTCAATAGCTGTAGCCAGGAGGTTTGACTCATGCCTTTAATTCCAGTACTCAGGCTGCACGGGCAGGTGGATCTCTGTGAGTTAGAGGCCAGTCTGATGGGTCGAGGCCAGCCAAGTGGACATAGAAAGATCCCATCTCAAAATACATAAATAAAAATGAAATATAAATAAATAAATAATTAGTGCTATGATGATTAGTATTCTCCTGCCTCAGTTATGATTACACCCAATCCTCACATATATTACTCTAACCATCCTGAAGCCATGTCCAATCTCAGCTGTCATGATATTAAGAAGTACTGGTTCATTATTATGAATATGAAATTAGGAGCAGTTTACAGGCACTGGGATTGTGTTGAGGTTCAGAGCGCTTGCTGCTCTTGCAGAGGACCTGGGTTTAGTTTTCAGCATGCTGGCTCACCAACATCCCTAACTTCAGTTTCGGGGATCCCTCTTCAGAACTCCATGAGCACCAGTCCCATGTGTGGTACCCACACATATGTGAACCAAAACACTACTTTTTAAAAAGCTACAGTTTTCAGGGTTTTGACGGAAGCTGTTAATCATTATTTTACAAGCTAATTGTAAGTGAAAGATGACTGCAAAGCAAAACAAATTTCTAAACTTTCTACTTTGATTTTTGCCAGGATGGCAAACCATGATAAACTCGCCCATGAGGGAAAGAAAGCTCATCATGTCGGTGAAATGGTACTTCCTTCAGCTGTAGGGTAATGGCTGTGCTGCACGGTGTTCTGTCCAGAATGGTCCCCACATCAGGGCAGATCTCTGCCATTGAGCTGCGACCCAGCACTTCCCCATACTTTTGTGAAGTTGCTGAAAAATTAACACCAGTTATTTTTTCAACAGTGATGCTAAGAAGAACATCATAGGTGCAGAAGCTTAAGTCAAACGCTAACAGATTGAATTCTGCCCTAGAAATAACAACAGAGTGATGGGTGTGCCCATGATCATGGGTACTTGGGAGCCTGCGGTGGGAACAAGGTTGGAGGCCAGAATTCGGGTAAATCTGGGCAGAGAGAAGAGGAAGACAAAGGAACAAAACTGCCTTATTCCCTCAGGAAGCATTAAACAAACAATAACAACAACAATGAAGCAAAACCAGAACTCATGAAGGTTAAGTATGTATCCAGGAGAAGCCACATTCGGCGCTGAAGGAACTCTTATCCTTGCAGGGCTCCTGCTCTGGAGGAGGCTGCACAACGTGAAATTCCCTCTCTTGACCAAAAAGGACTTCAAGCAACTAGATTCCAGCACAAGGTAGGGTGAGCCAGGTTCACACCAGCGTCCTGCAGACTCATTGTATTTCTCTTTCTGTCCTCACCCCAAGAGCAGGTCCTGTCTATTCCGGGATGAATAAGAGTTGATGGTTCAACAACCCACTGTTTCCTGTAAATCCTGGATAAATTGTCTCTTCTAGAATCTTTGGTCCACAGCCTCTTCTCCCAAAGCACAGACTTCTGGGGACCTGGATGCTGCAGGAGTTTGGTGAGAGCCAATGCTTTTCTCTATTTAGGGATAGGGAAAGATTAAGGTGCTGAATTGTGCTTGGTCCAAGTCTGGCTGGTGAGGCAGGGGAAGAGGGGTTTGTGTAGATCTCCAGAGTCCCTTAATGATGCCCCGTCCTCTTAGAGAACTAACCCTACAACCAGAAACTGAC
>NW_026068393.1:0-7397 GCF_014885135.2 Alexandromys fortis | reverse complement strand
GTGAAATTCCCTCTCTTGACCAAAAAGGACTTCAAGCAACTAGATTCCAGCACAAGGTAGGATGAGCCAGGTTCACACCAGCGTCCTGCAGACTCATTGTATTTCTCTTTCTGTCCTCACCCCAAGAGCAGGTCCTGTCTATTCCGGGATGAATAAGAGTTGATGGTTCAACAACCCACTGTTTCCTGTAAATCCTGGATAAATTGTCTTTTCTAGAATCTTTGGCTCCTTGGCATCTCCACAGCCTCTTCTCCCAAAGCACAGACTTCTGGGGACCTGGATGCTGCAGGAGTTTGGTGAGAGCCAATGCTTTTCTCTATTTAGGGATAGGGAAAGATTAAGGTGCTGAATTGTGCTTGGTCCAAGTCTGGCTGGTGAGGCAGGGGAAGAGGGGTTTGTGTAGATCTCCAGAGTCCCTTAATGATGCCCCGTCCTCTTAGAGAACTAACCCTACAACCAGAAACTGACAAAAGACCTCTACACAGAGAAGAACGAAATTGGAACTCACACTAAAGATACATTTCAGCTAAAAATGGGCTAAAAAGATAATTTTCAGACCCCACAGCTGGGGTGCCGAAAGAGGAGAAACCCCAGGACCCCATCCCTTCAAGAGTCCACAGCTGGATAGAGGCTAGGGGAAACATTCAACGCAGATTCACAAATGCCAAAGAGACACTTGACAAAAATTTAAAGTCATAATCTTTGAGGAGGTACAAGAGGAACAGTGAAATATTATTTATTCTTGTCACAATGACTGGGTAATTTATTATTTTAATTATCATTATATTTATATGATAATTATAATTGTTTTCTTTTATAATTATTTTATTAGTATTTTTATTGTCTTCATGTATGTATGTACACCCTGTGTGTGCCTGTTGCTCTGTAGAGATAAAGAGGGT
Organism: Alexandromys fortis; assembly: GCF_014885135.2. NCBI lineage: Eukaryota > Metazoa > Chordata > Mammalia > Rodentia > Cricetidae > Alexandromys > Alexandromys fortis. The sequence goes on along the minus strand of NW_026068393.1, from coordinate 6,495 downwards.
GACAGATTCCCTGGAACCAGAGTTACAGAAGGCTATGAGTCATCACGTGGGTGCTAGGAACTGAACCAGGTCCTCTGGGGGAGCAGTCAGTGCTTAACTGCTGAGCTATCCTTCAGCATCCTGACTGTTTATAAGACTAATTTATTTTACGTGCATGTATGAAACTTGAGTCTTCTGCAAGAGCAGCAGGTGCTCTTACCTATGGAGCCTGTCTCTTCAGCTCCTGAATCTGCAGTGACTGTTATCAGAAAGATGAAAGAGAAATGTTGTCAGAGATGTGGAGTAAAGAGATCCCAGGACAGCGTGGGTGATCGTATGACTTAGAGCGGATAACTTGGAGAACACAGTGGCAGTTCAACAAGTGAAAGACACCACCAGGTTTGTCCAGGGAAGTGAGATCGTTACGGCAGAGGGTTGCCTGTCCCTGGCTGTCGCTGCATTTTTGAAAAAGTCAAACTATGGAATCATGGATGGATGAGAAGCACAGAATATGTAGTACACATACAGCGGACTGGTATGGAGCCTTAAAAGGAGGGAAATACAGTCCCTTGTGAACACATGGAAGAGCCTGAATATGTTCTGTATAATGAGCCAGGAACAGAAGGGGGAATCCTGTATGAATTCACTTACGTAAGGAATATGAAGAAACTGAGATGACAGGAGAAGGTAGGGTGGCAGCGAGCAGGGAATGGGCTCGCATGCTGAAAGGCTGGCAACTGTCTGTTATGTAAGAGGAGCATTGAAGACCCGGGCGCCTACAGCAAATGGTAGTGTGTTCTACCTAGAGAGCTACCAAAGTTAGACTTCGTATTTGTGGTGCAGAGGGCTGAAGGCAGAGCCGAGGACATGCTGGGCAAATGCTCTGCTTTTGAGCTCTATCTCCAGTCCTCAGATTACTTTTTATTTGGAGAAGGAGTTTCGCTAAAGTTACTCAGGCTGACGTTGAACTCACTCGGCATTCCAAGCTTGACTTTGAAGTTGTGCAGTTTCTGCCTCAGCCTCCTGGGTACTGGGATTATAGGATGCACCACCAGACCTAACTCTAGAAGTAGGTGGTTAGTGTTCTTCACACAAAAATGACAGTTTCATCCTATTTGTATCAAATAATCCATAAGTTAATTAACTTAGTTTAACCATCTGATAATATGTACATATTTCATGTGGGTATTCTGCACTCTGAATACACGGCATTTATGTTAGTAAAGAAGAAAGGAAGGATGGAGAAAGACTGAGAAGGACAGATGGCTCAGCAATCCAGAGCACTGGCTGCTCTTCGAGAAGACCTGTTCCTAGCACCCACAGGGCAGCTCACAACCATTTGTAACTCCAAGTCAGATGTCCTAATGTCATCTTTTGACTGCCAAAAATACCAGGGACATTAGTGATTCACAGACATACATAACGGGAAAAAACATTCAAAAAATTTAAGCTATCACACACAAAGCACACTCAAACATGTTCAGAGAGCTAAAAATCTACAGGGCATAAAAGAATCCTGAGCATCCACACCGAGCTGGCAAGGATAGCACAAGTGACTCATGCAAGCTCGGTTACCTGAAGTCAGATGAGCTCAGTGGGGGTTAGCTCACAACAGGGACAGGCCTTTGGCCAAGACACTGAAGTGCCCCACCTTATCCTCCCACAGCTCTGCAGCTCCTCTTGTCCAAGGCTGTCTTCGCTGTCATTTGGTGTGAGAGTGCCCCCTAGCGTCAGTACAGCAAAGCAGCTGCAGTTCAAAACACCTCAGGCTGAAAGTTAGGATGAGAAAATTGATTTGTTGTTGGTGGTGATGTTTTCCCTTCACGGGAGCCTCTTTCTTATTGATTGGTATTCGTTTTACTGGATAAGGGGCTTCACTCGGACATTGTCACCCACGAGATGTCCTTTGGTCATGGGAACCCCTCTTTACTCTCTCTTCTCCCCCTCCCCTCCTGCTCCTCTTCCCGCCGTTGTGTGTTAATACCTTTTAGAGGCTTTATTCTGCATGTGGGAGCAAACACGCGATGTCTGTCTTTCTGCATCACTTCACCTATCACACTCCTCAGCTCCATCCATTTTCCTAACGATGCACTGCATTCATCGCTATGGCTGAATAAACCCCCAGTGCAGAGTGAGGATGTGGTTGGCTGGATTGTGCATCGCCAGCCATGTGTTCCCCATGCACGCACCTGCTGACAGGATCTTTGATTCAGCAGCTCGGCTGCCGTGCAGAGGAAGGTGACGCACGTGTGTGTGTGTGTGTGTGTGTGTGTGTGTGTGTGTGTGTAACTGCATGACTTAGAGACGTAGATTCTTTAGGTTATATACCCAGGAGAGTAACTGCTGTGGTTTTTTATTTTGTTGTTTTTAATAGAACATCTTTTCTTTATTCTTGGATAATTTCATGTGTGTAACAATGTATCCTGACCATATGCACCCTTCCTCCCCTTCTCCATTCCTAACTCTTTCCTGCCTTATCTTCTCTCTCTTATTAATTAATTAATCAACTGTGACCCCCTGAGTCCAGTGAGTGCTGCCTGTTGGACACGGTGTGATTTTGTTGGCTTGGTCTGGTGCCTGTACTGACAGTATGGGGAGTTCATGAGTACAGAGTTCTCCTCATGTCCTAAAGACAGCATTTCTTCATATTCCACCTCACCCTCTTGCTTTTACAATATCTTAATGGATTTATTTATCGTTATGTTCGTGTGTGTGTGTGTGTGTGTGTGTGTGTTTACAGAGAGGTCAGGAGAGGATCATTATCCCTGGTCCTGGGGCTGCAGATGGTTGTGCGCTGCCACTCAGGGCATTGAGGCAAACCTGAGTCCTCTAGAAGAACAGCAAGTTCTCTTCAACAGGACCCATTTCGGCAGCCTCCAGCTCTCAGCCCCAACATTCTTCATGTGTCGTCTTCCGCACTGGTCCCTGAGCTTGACATGGCGGGCCATATTTTTGTTCCATTTAAGGAAGGGAACTCAGTAGCCAATTCTTCCCAACATTTGAGCAGTGATGAGTCTCTGTATTAACCACTGACCATTGCAGAGGGAAGCTCTTCAGGCCAAGGTTGAGTGGAGTAGTAATTCAAGTTACTAGGGAAAGTTGTGTTTAAAACAACTTTTAAACTATTTTGGTATGTATTGGTGTTTTGCCTGCATGCATTTGTTTGCACCACATGTATTAGGTACCACATGTGTAGGCTGAGACTGCTTAGTTCATTTCCAAGCAGCTCCGACCCAAAATAATCACACAGAAACTATATTAATTAAAACACTGCTTGGCCTGTTAGCTTGGGCTTCTTATTAACTAACTCTTACATCGTAAAGTAACCCATTTCTATTATTCTGTGTACTGGCACAAGGCTGTGGCTTACCAGATAAAGCTCCAACATCTGTCTCCTTTGACAGCTACATGGCATCTCCCTGACTTTGCCTTCTTTTCTCCTCTCTCTCTGCTTGGAATTCCAGCCTTGCTCCCTCCTGCCCTGCCATAGGCCCAAAGCAGTTTTTTAAATTATTATTATTAACCAATGGTAATAAAAAAAATCTTCACAGCATACAGAGGGGAATCCCACATCATCTGTGCATGGTGGGAATTGAACATGGGTCCTCTGGAAGAGCAGTCAGTGTTCTAAACCACTAATCCATGTGTCCAGCCCTGTTGGATTCTGCTGACATCAGGAATACTGTCCTGGTGTGGAAGGATGTTGTGTGATTGTGTGCTCCTGTCGTCTGTCACGTAGAGCAGGGAAGAGAAGCTCCATTGTACAGTGGAGTTGCCCTGGCTGGGAATCTGAGAACTACTCTAAGGAAAGACGGAGACCAGGATGGTCACTTTAGAATATAAATTCACTAATTAAATGAATCATGAAGGAACCAAACAGTTTTCAAGACTACACTAATTGAATTTTTGAAAATATTTGGAAATGCCCAATACTAGACTGAGTAGACAGAAAAACAAACCTGTAAACTGAAGAAAAAAAAAAAACAATGAAACCAGGGAGCATCAAAAGGAGCTGCTGTTTTTAACTAATCATTCAATTTTACCGATACAGACTTGAGAGTCAGATGCTGGGGTGAAAGTCTACTAGCTTAGAGAGGCAGAGGAAGCACCCAACTGCTTCATCTTCTATCAGCATCTCAAAAAAGGAGTTTTCTATACTGTCAATTAAAACTCCTCCAAATGAATGTCCCTCCCTGCTACTTCCTGTGCGTCTCTCTCTTCCTTCATCCTCTCGACTCCCTCTTACTATCCATGGATTATTTTTTCCTTATCAACGGGTTGCTTGCTCCGCCTCTTGAACTATGGTTGATTTTATTTATTCCTGTTTACAAGATTCAAGCAGAAAACTCTTGGATTAAAGGTGTGTGCAAGGGCTGAGTCATGTCACAATGAGAAACAGGTTTTTCCAGTAAGTAATGCAATTTCGGGGTTCACAATGTGATCAAATAACCTACATGAGGAACTGAAAACAGACAAATAAACAAAAAAGCCAGAAGCCCAGTATTTTGTGGATTGCTATCACGAAGACTGACACAGTTTTTGTCCCCAGAAAGCAGAAAGTGTCAAAAAGCGGTTGAGAAGTTATTGAAAGAAACAATGCCTGCAAAGAGCCCAATGTCGGTGAAAGATGTGGACCCACAGACACTCACAGAGCCCTCTGGTCAACTCTCGGGAAATGTTCTCCAGAGAAGACTGCCTGCCAAATCAGGACGTTTGAAAAACTCAAGGTATGTGTATTAACTGATTTGTCATGGTGGGAAGAAACTGGGAAGCAGCCCAGAAGGAAAGTCAGAAACTCAGAGTCCTAGGACAGAGCAGAGCACTCCTAAGCAAGGGCACAAAGAAGACTTCACAGGATTAGAAACAAAAGTCCCGAGAAAATGAAAAGAGAAAATCAAGACCCCAGAGCCAAGAAATCACACCAGGAGGGAGATAAAGAGTGGGGAACCCCTGCATTAAAGGAACGCTGTGGTGTGCCCCATGGAGAATGCTCACCTCACAAATGCGAAGCCCTGAATGTCATCCCAACCACTGTAGGGAGTGGAGACCATGGGACATGCTCACACTCAGTGAATCAAGCCAGTCCCAGAGAGACAAATCTCAGACATTTCCTCTCAGTTGTGTTTCCTAGAGTTTATAGATTCTACATCCATAAAATCATGAGTGTGTATAAGACAAGAAAGGAGAGGTGAATTATTTAAGGGGCCATAGGAGACATCAAAGAAAGGTCAGAAGGAGAATATACTCAGTGTGCAGCATGTCCTCTAGGGGCTGGAGAGCTGGCTCGGTGCTTAAGAGCACTTGTTCTTACAGAGGACACAGGGCAGATTCCCAGCACTCTTATGGGGGCTCACAACCACCAACTCCAATCCTGAGGAATCCAACGCACTTTTCTGACCTCCATGGGCACCAGGCACACCTGTGGGGCACATACATACATTACATGCAGGCCAAAAACACATACGCATGAAGTAGTAAGATAAATAGACTAAAATTTCTAAATGTCCCTTATATAACACAGGGCCACGAATGATGAATATACACAAAGAAGTTTATTAGTTTAAAACGACTAGAAGAGGATCATATGTAATCATGACAACCAATGTGAAAATTTACCAAGTTCACAAGTTATTGTAGTCTGTTCAAAATTTGTCAAACAACCCATAAACAAAACATCGGGTCCGACCTTCACACTGACGCACCCAGAGCAGCTCAGGTGGCTGTGCTGTGGTTCTGTAAAGCAGAGCCGGCTCTCACTGGTTGGCTTCTGCTCTAATGGCTCCATCTGTTTTACAGGAGAGCAAGTGCTCCGAAAATGAGCATCAGCATTGACCAGGAGACGGACTATGCCGAAGTGGTTCTGTCTGTAGGAGAAATCACACAGGGAGAGGAGATTAGGAGGACAATGAACAATAAAGAGCTGAAAGCAAGAGAGGCCCACAATATCTCACAGGCTGTGTGCACTCTGCTGAATTCTGGAGGGGGCGTGGTCAAGGCTCGCATTAAGAATTCTAATTACAGCCTCATCAGAGATGGTGTAGGACTGGATTTGGAAGATTCTTTTCGTGAAATTGTTCTATTTCCTCATAAATACCGAGACTACATGCAGAACAAAGGGTACTTTTTAATTTTTGTGAAACCGTGGGTCCCGGATATCTCTGGTCAGCGAGTCCTTACCTTGAAAACCAATTTCTATGTGAGAAATTTGTCAACTTCATATGAAATGAAAGGTCCTGATGCAGTGAAGTTCCTCAAAGACAAGAAGAACTCTGAAGGGAGATCGTGTTCAAGACAGAGCTTGCCTGCATCATGTGACTCTGATGAATGCCTTGCCACGTTTTTTAACAGAGAAAAGTTGACCCTGGGGGAGACATTCTATTTCACTGAATCCAAACATGCAGAAGTTAAAATGTCCCCTAAAGAAAAAATTCTGGAGGTTTTCCCTAAAACTGTTTCTGCATTTGCAAACACTGATGGGGGATATTTTTTCATTGGTTTAGATTTGAAAAAAGAACA
>NW_026068392.1:97745-99003 GCF_014885135.2 Alexandromys fortis | reverse complement strand
TACAATGAGCAGGGCTGAGAGGTCCCTGGGAGCAGGGAGCTCATATGCCCCATGCTCAGGCTCTAATGGAGCATGGACTGAGATGGCCACCGGAGGCCACAGGCTTTCTCCACATTCCTACTTGCAAGGACCGAGCCCATGCAATTCTTTTCACTCTCCAGTCAATGCTTAGACATCAGTGTGGTAGTAGTAAGTGGAGCGTGAGCCCCAAGCATCGGCTGTCCCTCACCCTTGGTACCCAAGGGAGCCCACCCTGCAGAGCCAAGGCCTTTCTCTCTCATGTTGTAAAGCTCACTTACTTCTTTATTTCCTCATCCTCCTGGCAGCCGGGGCGGAAGCATGCATACCTGGAGGAGATCAGGAAGGATGTTACATATGAAGTCCTAGATCCCTACCTAAAAGACATCTGGGGGGCCTGCTGCCTCCTGGAGTAGAATCAAAGTCCAGAGCCTAGAAGTTCTCTGTGCTCTCAGGTTATTAGTTCACCTGCGTTCAGTAGATGCTTCAAACATGTTTGTGCAGTGTGGGTGATCACAAGTATGCCTACCTGGACACTTCAGTGGACACAGATTCCCTCGGATTACCCTCCTCAGGTCTCCACGCAAGACCCATATCTATCGGCTGCTCCAATATGAATTCTAGAACCTCCTTTACAATGGGAGAAGAGCTTTAAAAAATGCTTCAAAAAAAAAAAACTGGCCAAGGATAGAGAGCTTCCTGAAGATGCAGAGGACACCCACACTCATAGGGTCTCAGCTGCAGACACAGTAGTCCCAAGGGCCCAACCTGGAAGTAGTAATGTCTGACTACATGCTTCTGGCTTCTGACAAAACTCCAGCAACTAGGTAGGCTCAGAGAAAGGAAGAGGCTTCCCATAAACTACAAGATGAAGTGAGGCCTCTGAGCTCAGAAGTGGGTCACTCACTGCCTGAAGAGCACATGAGTACCTACTGTATGTTGGTATAAGCAGGATATGTGCACAGGAAGGCAATGAAAGAGTCGCAGTTCCCATCCTACACGGAAGTCACCAGGTTTTTCACCACCTCATTCAGAGTTTGGAAGTTGAACAACTTCTGGTCCTCAGGGGTGGTCTCCCTTGGGTCCTAAGGTGCGGACTCCTCCTGGTTTCCAGAGGTAGACTCAGTAGGGTCCTCTGGTGTGAATATTTTAGGGTCCTTTGGGGCAGACACCTTTTTATCCTGTGGAGATATCAGGGTGGGTGTTTCCAACCGGCACAGGACTTCAATATTAGATTGGT
>NW_026068392.1:5471-92748 GCF_014885135.2 Alexandromys fortis | reverse complement strand
ACACCAAGCTTCAGACATCGCCTTCTTACCCCACCAGGAGTGATGGATGGATCAGGAGGGTTGGAGCTAGGCTGGGTGGACCCTCCAATCTGACTAAGCCTGCAAGACCCTCCGAGTTGACCTGGAAACGAGCCAGGGCTTGGGACAAGCTCAGAGTTGTTGAGGACCTTTCTCTGTCTCCTGCCATATGAGTTCTGTGGAGGGGTGGCATACTGTGTGGACCTCAGGTTGGAGTAGGCCTGAGGTCCACAATCGTCTTGAAGAGTTTACAGCCTGAGGGTCAGGGAGAAAAGCAACTCAGAGTGGGCCTCCCCTGGACCCACTGCCATGAAGGTGGGACCAAGTCCTGAGGAGTCCCAGGACCTGAAGGCCCCGCAGAAAGAACTAGAGCAGTTTGCTAAGCTGCTGAAGCGGAAGGGGACCCCTCATGGATATGCCATCTGACATTACCCTGGGCTTCTCGTCGGAAAGGTTCACCCAGATGACCATTTGCCTCTTTAAGGACCTGCGTCTCAGTTGCAAGAATGTGTGTAAGCTGCTGACAAAGAGGACGGAGGAGGATGGCAGCAGCCTTTAGAAGATGAGCGAAGCGGAGCCCTGGTGAGGGCTACTAGAGGAAGCAGCGGAGGATTGACAGCCGCTTTAGAGGGAGCCCGGAGAAGTTGTTTCTCCAGTGCCTGGAGCCCACCCTGCAGAAGATCAGCAGCTTGGGCTGGGAAACGATGTGGTCTGAGTACAGGTTGATAACCGGTGCCAGAAGGGCAGACGATTAAGTATCCACTATTCCCAATAAGAGGAATATGAGGTCGCAGTGTCCCCTCTCCCAGGACGGCCTGTATCATTTCCTCTGGCTCCAGGGCCCTATTTTGGTGCCCCAGGGTATAAGAGCCCCTACTTCACCACACTGTACTGTTTGGGGCCATTTCTAGGAGGAGAGCCTTTCCCTCTTCCCTGCTGTTCCTGGCATTGCTTCAATATCTTCAAACTAAGGCGCCCCACCTGACCGAGTATGGAGGAAGAATCCCACAGCACTGAGGCTGTGGGATTGAGTTCTTCAGTTACTGGATGGAGGCCAGGAGGAGGGAAGTGATGCAGGGGAGAAGTTCAGTGATGACATTTATTATGAGCCCATTCTCATCATTCCTCAGCCTTGGACACAGAAGGGAAAGAAGGAAGGACGGAAAGAAGGAAGGAAGGAAAGAAGGAAGGGAGGGAGGAAGGAATTTACCTCTGAGGAGTGAGTCTCAGCCTTTGAACACATGGAATCACCCCCTGGGGAGGTTTAAGGAACACTTGAGCCCACACTCAGAGATTGTGATTTTTATGAGTCTGAGCACAACAGCTTGTTTTACATTTTCAAAACTTTCACAGACCAGAAATAATTACAATCTCCAGGCAAAGCTGAAAACCACAGTGTCCGGGCTTAGCTTGCTAGAAAGGCTAAAAGTGAAAAAAATGATTGAGGCAGAGGTTAGAAAGCACAGTGCCTTCCACATATGCAACCTACAAGGAGATATAATGCTTTTTAAAATGTGGGAAAGAACCAGAAATGCTCAGGAAATGCAATGGAAGGCTGTGCTAAGAGCAGTCCAGCAAGGACCCTGGGCAGATGGCCCGTTGTGGGCAGTCTGTGGGAACTTTCCTGAGGCCTTGGCCTTTCTGGACTCATTCAAGACAAGTTTGTCAAAAGTAAAAAATTATTTAAAGACAGATAGGAGTATGAAATATACAATTAAAACCCTACAAGGATTATTAGTCTCTTGAAAACTACATCTGTAGCGTGGATTAGCACACTTCACCAAGGTTTCCGTCGTTTGCCAGAGCTCAAGGACCCTTTGTGTGGATGAAGCAGGAGGTGTGACTCTCAGGTTTTATCAGAAGGGCATTTGCCACTCTTCACAAACACAGCTTTTGCTGGAGTGTTACAGAAAAGATAACATGTCTCACTGGAGGGATGGGAGAGGTGCTGGAGGAAGGGAAACAAAGCGCATGCCTGAGGTGCTGCCTGGAGAAGCTGGGGCTTTCTTAGAGACCACAAACCATAAGCTGAGGAGGAGGTTAAAGTTGCTGAACTTTATCTTACTGAGAAGATATTAATTTGAGAGAGCAGTTCAGATCTGTGGCTTATCATGGAACTTTAGTTTATTAATAAGTTAGTTTATTAATAAATTAGTGAGAAGATGGTATCCATTACATTTGGTAGAATAATTTTCCTTCTTTGACACCTGAAATTTGCATATGACAAAATTGATGTGATATCGAGAGTACTATATGATGATTTAAAGTTCTATAATAGTCACGAGGACAACTATTAAACAGTCTTTGGGGGGAGGGGGAAAATACTTGTTTAAAAGAAAAATAATCGAGAGCTAGATAGCATCATTAAATTTGGAAGTAAACTCAAAATTTATGTCATGGGGTTGATCTGAGCGTACTTTCTCAAATTAGTTTTCTGCACATTTTAAGAGGAAAAACTAGTCTTTCATGTTAGTAAAAGTAAAGAAAATCACTTTCATAGACAGTAGAAGAGGGGAGTAGCACCCACAGGATTCTATGTAGAAAATCTCTGTGCAGGACAACAATCAGAATAATGACAGAAAAGGATATCTATATTTAAAAATTGATCTCTACCTTAGAAGATTAAAAAAAAGGAAACTTATTGCTATTTCTAGAAAGTTCTAGAAGGGTTCCAGTCAGCTGGGCCTCACTCTTTCTCTAGAATCAGGTAATGTGAATGAAGCTATTGAGTCCTCTGAACAAGACTTAGTTACGTCCTGCAATGGTGGTGGGCTGCATTGGCCAGCTGGGAGGCCAGGGCCACTCCTGCTTGAATGACTTGGGTAGAGTAGATTTGCTCAGGAAATTTGGGATTAGCTTCATGTGGTACTCTGGTACTCTTGTATGTTTCCAATGAGGTCATACAGACAAGACTTCACCTCCACCTGAGCTTAGCAGGATGCCTGTAGCTACCTCATAGAGAACACACCATTGCAAGATAGTTTCTTATCCTTGTCTTATGAAAGAGTCTTCTCATCCATCTCCCACGTTTGGTTCCAGTTGAGCTCAGAACTTCCCACCTCACGGTAGACTGTAGCATCTGCGAGTCCCTTCGTAGCTTGTCTCAACATTAGGAGAATGAGCCACTGGTGCGTGCCGTTAGTCACTTTCTCTCTGTGGACTGGAGGCCTAAGGAGCTGACACTTTATCTGTTCCATGTGTCTTAGTGATTAGCTTCCTAAATTTGTGTGGATGCCCAAAACCTCACAAGTTTGGGCTCATTGAGTCTTTGCTGGTTACATGTATGAAACTATAACCAGCCACGCTCATGGCCCCAGCAATGACAGTTGTGATCTCGTTAGCCACCAAGGTCCTCCAGAATGTGTGGCCCCTGAATAAGGAGCTCCAAAGGAGGGCGTATGTCATAAGGTTGGCCATGTGTGCATGCTGGACCAAGTCCACCTAATAGCCAGGAAGTCCATGATATACTGCCTTTAAGTTCTTTGGCACCCTCCTCTATGGCCTAATCGCTGCATGAAGCTTTGAGGTTGAACTTCTTCAGCATTATGGCCTGGATGGGGTGACCAGAAAAGACACACAAGATTTCCAAGAATCTACAGAACCCATGTTAGCACCAACAGCATTGCCACCACCACTGGATCCTCCATGGGGCAGTGGGGCAGGGGTCAACTGTTTCTGTAGTTCGTGAAAACAACCATTTTCTGCCTCTCCTTTCAAGTTCATGAATTTTGTGGCCGACCAACTTCTATGTTTCCAGTTCTCCAACCCCTTCCTGCCTCTGCTGAGGAACCACAGACAGCTCAGTGTAAGCTTGGGAACTTTCCTTGCCAACTCCACCCAGTCTGTGGCACTGAGGAAGACTTAGCAGATGCTCTATTTTGTTTTCTATTCTGTCTGAAATTCATGGGTTCTTCATGATTCATCCTGTAACAACTAGGGAAAGGCTTCCTGCTTTTCTCTGTCTTCGTGAATGAAACTGAATGCATTCATTTCCTCCTACGTCTGGGTTTAGAGTGAGCCAGTAGAGATCACAGAAACCTGTCCTCATTTCCTGGGAGCAACTAGACAGCTGTGCAGTAAGCTTGGGTCTGTGAAGTGTTCCATCATGTATTAGTTGCTTCGTTGTTAACCAGGTTGTATAGTACGTTGACTGGCAATGTTAGACCAAGCAGAGCAACTTGAAAAGAATGTCTGATGCTGCTGCCATCTGGTTTCACATGACAGCTGCAGAACTGTTCCAATATGAGCTTTACACCTTGTTTTTTAAACAAAAAAGAATATTCTATGTTTATACCCAATAGACAGTTGCTAGTCCTAGTCATACCCAAAGAAACTTCCCTTTGCAATAAATAGTAGTGAATGCCGAGACTCACGGCTGCTCAAGGTGCTGAGAAAATGTGAAAATCGAATGCTCGTTCCTACAGACAGTACCTATACTATACTGTCCTGTCTAAGGTTCAGGAAACATGCCCGAAGAGAAGACAGACAAATGTAAGAACTAGAAGACAGAGAAAGGGGCTGAGAAATGCTGTGTTCTAGGCATGACACGGCTATGCAGTCAGGCTTGCAGCGGTTATGCCTGCCTCCATTGACTGGGCCTGCACAGGGTAGGGCCTGACATCAGTCAAGCCTGGACAAAGATTGGTGAGGCGGTATCCCATCTCGATGACCTACTGGCCACTGGTAGATTCTGAGGAGAAAGCAGGCATTGTCTTCCCTTGGATTTTCACAGGAGAACCTGTGACTAGTTCAAAAGGCTCCCACAACTACTTCAAAACCAATATTCACAAACAGCCCTTCTTAAACTCAGTGGGTCACAAACAAACACAAAGATGTAAATATGAGAAAGGGACTCATAAAGAGTAAAGAGTGAGGGGGAGTTGACAGAGTTAGACGGGAGATGGGGGAGTGGGCTGAGTAGCGCTTATATATATATGCATCTATCAAAGGAGAAAATTAATAAGTGTTATATATAAAAGAACCAGTGCTGGGACTAGAAAGATGACTCAGGGGTTAAGAGCACTGGCTGTTCTTCCAGAGACATTAAATTCAATTTCCAGAACCCTCATGGCAGCTTACAACTGCCAGTAACTCCAGTCCAGGAAATCTGATATGATACCTTCATACCAACGCACATAAAATAAAGTTAACTGAATTATTTTTTTTTAAAAAAGAAACAATGCAGGTCCAATTTTTATGGATTCAACTTGATTTCAGAATGAATTAAATACTACATACATATTTTCTACTATAAAATATTACTTGGAAACCTGTTCCAATACTTCATGGAGAAACAACTACATTATCTTAAAGACATTTTTCCCAGTGTAACAGCAATGTATGAACCTCTAGATGGTACAAGTTAGCAAAGGATAGTATTTGATGTCAAGACAATTATTAAGACATTTGACTCAGTTTCTTCATTCGTATCCTGGAAGAACGCTTATACCCAGTTCTTAGGGTTGACGTGAAAATGAATGACCCTATGAGTGAAAGGACTAGAGTCTCGGTTCCCTCTGAGGGAGATGAAGCTGTTGTTCATGGAGTGAGAGATAGTGTTTTAATGTTGTGTAAGTTTGTGTGTAGAATCGGTTTGTCCAGTAAGTCTGATAAAATGCTAAAAGAGAGGGCCTGCCCATGCTGAATGCTGACCCTCCTGGCTCCCAGGCCGGACCCACCACCTTGGCTCCTCTGGGCCTGAGGGAGGCCACAAGCAGCACCACAGAGTGTGGGGCTGATCCAGGATATGAGATTATATCAGCCTCCAGGGTTTCTCTGCAGCTTTGGAGCCTGTCCTGGAACTCACTACATGACTTCAGCCAGTTTCCCACCCCTGCTGTGTTGGACTGCCACACTCTGAGCTGTCTTTCACCAGGAAGCCTGATTCTGGTCCAGTCAAGATGGGGGCCTCCCAGAAGACTTCCTGCCCAACTGGTGCCCCCTCACCCTATGGATGGATTCCTTACTGAAGCTCAGTCCCCGTGCTATGATGTGAACTCTCTGATGGCTGGACACTTAACTCTAGAGAACTGAGACTTGTGTTACCTTTTCCCATGAAAAACGTGCTGGTGACTGGTGGGTGAGTTCCCTAATTCCCCAGAAGCTATAATGAGCAGATCTGTGACCCCTATCAGTCTTGCACACTGAGTTAATCGCTCTGGAGACGTGAGCACCTTAGCTGCCCGAGGTCAGTTATGTGTGACAGTTGGTGACAGAATCATCAATGGAATTTCGTGGGGGAGGGGCCAGAAAAGCATAGTGAACGGCAGTTGGGTGGCTATAAGTCGTATCCCTGAACACTGGAGGAAATTTTATTTATATTATTAATATTATTATTTATAACTTGACACTGTTACCCATAGACTGTCCCAAACACTGAAAATAAGCTGAGTATTACTTCAAGAAGATCAGCATGTTTTAAACATCGTCAGCAGCATGAAAGAACCCTTCTGGAAAATGTGGCCACACATCTCTTCAAACTGTACTTATTATGGGCAACTGTGAGCGTGTGCCTGGTCTTGTGCTCATGGGAAGCAGGGATCTCACGAGATTACAATTAGTCCTCATCTGCTGCACCAATAGTACTGCTACCCGGCTACAGGAGCCTGCACCTAAAGCAGAAAGCCATCGGAAGGACAACAGGTCAGCCTGAGCTCTAAGCACATGACCCTGGCCTTTAATTCTCGCAGACGGCAGTGAGACACAACCATCTGTATGTCTAGCACCTCTCTCAGGCATTCACCTGGTCCCTATCAAAGCAGTGGCTTTTGCCTCCCTTTCTCCAGGATGGTCTGCCTCCATGGAGCCTCTCCAGAACTAGTGTGATATGCTTGGGGATCCATGTATAAGCACGCCTAGTGAACTGTAGGCCCATATTTCTATATGATATGGCAGCGGCAGCCAGGCTCTCAAGCCACAGTGGTCACGTAGCCTTCCAGACAGGCTGCCGCTGCCCTAACAAAGGATCAGGATGTTGCTTTGCTCACATCTTTGTAATTTGGAGGATGCCTGAAAAAATGTGCTAATTCAGCCTATGTGACTGAGCTTGAACACTGGCCAGGAAAACGTGACTGCAAACACAGGTAGTTGTGGACGTGATGAAAAGCCATTACCTCGTTACCTAGGAAACAGAATGCTAATGTAGTTCCTCCTCAGTTTATGTTTTGATATATAAGGCTGTTTGGAGAATAAAGAGGAAAAAAATGTTCAAGATGTCAACTCAGGACTTCATGAGGGACCACTGAGAATCTCCCTCCCGATAAAGCCATGTGAGTTGTGTCTCTCTTCCTGTGCCTCCACGCCGGTCCAGAGAGAGATAGTTTATGTTGGGGTCTGATCCAGAGACATAATTTATGGTCCAGGCTAACACCGGACCCCAACAGTGAACACTGTAACAGTAATTTACACAACGAAAAGCAGACAATTTGTTAAAAGCAATATTTAAGCGAACGCAACATTAAAAGCATCCAGAAGAATAAAAAGGGGAGGGGACGCTGCCTGTGGGTCTGGAAACACTGCTGGGTTGAAATAAGGGGGAGATTCTGTGGGGAACAATAGAGCTGGTGCTGTCTGCAGAGCAGATAGATGAGGGATGCCTAGAGGAGCAAGTAGGCCAGGACAATCCCTAGATCCCCCGGATGAAGTTGCACTGTGCCTGCTGACATGGTAAGAGGTCGAGCATCTGGAGCATCCACAACTGCAGGCAGGAATGGGGCCCCGGCTGCTACTCCAGCTGTATACGGGACACAGTTGGATTATCTGATTTTCTGCTGCTCTGGTTCTTGCTGATTCTGGATTGAGGGTAGCTGTCCTCATTGCTGGTTGACAGACTTGGAACTCTAAATTTGGATGTGCAGTTTTACCTGCAGCTCTCCGGACCTAAGGATGGAGACAGATGTGCTGCTGATGCCAGCATCTCTAGAAGGGGAAGTGGCAGTGGAGGCACAGGAGACAACAGGCCCAGGATGGGACCTCTTTCTCAGTCTTGCCAAACATAGGAGAGACCATGTCTGCCTAGATTTCCAGATCCTATCCTCCAAAAGTTCACATGCCCAGGCTAGGGGCCAGTAACTGCTCCTGCAAAGAGAAGCCTCTAAAGGATCCCCCAATCATTCCTGAGACCTGAGACCAGGTCCTGAGACCTCCTCACAGTGTCAAGCATCTGCCTGGCACTTTCTCAATCACTATACTCTGAATCATTTGCCACTTCTCCCTGCAAATTGGCATTGAGCTCGTGGACACAGACAAGGACATCTGAATATGGCAAATGTATGATCAAGTAGGTCTTCCTTCACCCTCTTCAGAATGGACACGTCTGAAGTTTTGGCAAAGTCCTCAGGGAAAACACTAGTCCATGTGTCCAGGAGGGTGCATATGGTGCTGGCAGAAAGGGACAGACAGGACACTTATAGTGACCTGGACTTTGCTTTGCCACCCATCCCAAGACTCCGTGCATGTGAGACTGCAAAGGAGAGGCTATCCAGCCCTTCGCCATACGAGTACAATGAGCAGGGCTGAGAGGTCCCTGGGAGCAGGGAGCTCATATGCCCCATGCTCAGGCTCTAATGGAGCACAGCTGAGCAAGCCTTCATGGCATGGACTGAGAGGGCCACCGGAGGCCACAGGCTTTCTCCACATCCCCACTTGCCAGGACCGAGCCCATGCAATTCTTTTCACTCTCCAGTCAATGCTTAGACATCAGTGTGGTAGTAGTAAGTGGAGCGTGAGCCCCAAGCATCGGCCGTCCCTCACCCTTGGTACCCAAGTGAGCCCACCCTGGGCCTTTCTTTCTCATGTTGTAAAGCTCACTTACTTCTTTATTTCCTCATCCTCCTGGCAGCCAGGGCGGAAGCATGCATTCCTGGAGGAGATCAGGAAGGATGTTACATATGAAGTCCTAGTTCCCTACCTAAAAGACATCTTGGGGGCCTGCTGCCTCCTGGAGTAGAATCAAAGTATAGAGCCTAGAAGTTCTCTGAATCTCAGGTTATTAGTTTTCAGTAGGTGCTTCAAATATGTTTGTGCAGTGTGGGTGATCACAAGTATGCCTACCTGGACACTTCAATGGACACAGATTCCCTCGGATTACTCTCTTCAGGTCTCCACGCAAGACCCATATCTATCGGATGCTCCAATATGAATTCTAGAACCTCCTTTACAATGGGAGAAGAGCTTTGACAAATGCTTCAGAAAAACTGGGCAAGGATAGAGAGCTTCCTGAAGGTGCAGAGGACACCCACACTCATAGGGTCTCAGCTTTCACTCTGCCAAACACCAAGAGTGAAATTTGGGAAAACCGAGAAATCAGAGTGGTTACCTGGACTACATTGTTCTGGTTGTGGTTACCCTGTCTCAACTGGCCAAATGGCCAGTGGTGCTGGGGCCAAGTGTGAAGCCTCCGTCTCCATGCACCTCCGAGGCCTTAGCCTCTTTTTCTACTCCTCCTTTCTGTTTCGTTGGAGCTCTTACTGCTACAACAGCAGAGGCATCATTCAAACATACTTCTCCTATATAGCTCGTCTCAAGACAAGTGATCCTGCTGGCCTGTCTCTAAACATTTGGCTGCCTGGTTGGAGTGTTCTGCATCTTCAAAATCATTGTTAAGGAAGTGAGATCTCTCATGGGTTACCACCCATGCCTGAGTCTTCTCCTCACACGGGGTTTCCCAATAGTCTCTTAGACCCTCTCCCTCCTCCCACGTTCTCTACTTGTCACAGATACAAAGATGCTTCCCATCCCACTGTTCCTAGGGATGTCTGGGTATAGGCAGCACCTCAGCTTTACAATCTGAGCTCCTATTGTTGACCTGCATCTGGAATTTTAAACCCAAGTCTAATTGCCCCCGCACACCTTAAACCCTTGCCATGTTGCCTTGTTTCTAGGCTACTTTGTGTGTGTTCTCTGTGAAATATGAGCACCCATCATCTGTGTGTTATGTTTGCATGAGGAACTAGAGTGGGACTTTCTTTTAGCAATTTTTTAAAAAAAAAAACATTTGGTTTTATTTTGTATTGTTTTCTTTTGAGACAGGATTTCTATGTATAGCCATGGCTGTCCTGGAACTCACTTTGCAGACCAGGCTGGCCTGAAACTCCCAGAGATCCTCCTGTTTCTGCTTCCTGAGTGCTGGGAATGAATGAAAGCATGTGCCACAACCAGTGTCCCTCCGTCCCGCCCCCTCCAGGCCTGAGAGAGGGCATGGTACCCTGCCCTGTGGGAAGTGTAAGGCCCTCCCCCCTCCATCCAGGCTTAGGAAAGTATGCATCCAAATAGAACAGGATCCCAAAAAGCCAGTACATGCAGTAGAGACAAATCCTAGTGTCATTCTAAATATTGCATAGGAGTTTCCCACTCATTTGGGCATCTTTCCCAGAGCTGATTTAGTTATATAAGGGGAGCTTTAATTTTCTGTACTCATTAAAACTAAAATTTCTTTTTAACAAATTTGTCTGGTATTTTGACTAATGCTGCCCTAAATTTCTATAATGCTTTGAAGAAGACTGGCCACTTTGCAATGTCACTGTGAAATGTTAAATGGGTGTGCTGATGGGTTTGGGGCTTTGTTTACAAGGCAAAGTTTCTCTGTGTAGCTCTGTCTGTCCCGGAACGCACTCTGTAGACCAGGCTGGCCTCAAACCCACAGAGATTCCTCCTGGCTCAGACTCGCAATGATAATGATTCTTCAAAGACTTCTCAGTTGCTACAATGTGTGCCAATGCTGTCTGCTCTTGTAAAAGAGTCATCAATACGATTAAGGACTAGCAGCAAGGAAGTTGCCCTGGATCTTCTAGAGAGGAACTAACAACCCCAGGAGAGGGCAGCCAGAAGCAGACAAGGAGATGTGAAAGTTGTGTCAGAAGATGGGGTAATGCTGGGCCACAAGCCAAGAAGAATGTAGACAACTTCTAGAAACTGAAACGACTTCTCTCATAGAGCCTCAAGAAACACGGCAGCTCTGCTGACCCTGTTTAAACTTCTGACTTCCATAACTTAGTTACAAATTAGTGTTGACTAAAGGCTAAGGAAGGGATGGATCTCTATGCAGGAGCATAGAATAATCGTCCACACACCTCATGCCTGTTTCAAGTTATTCTTCACTAACAGAGGAATCAATGTTTAGAAGCTGGGTAGGCATGCTTGTCCAGGAGGGTTAGGACTCTTATTTGTCTTAGGGAATAGATTTGATTAAGTTACTTTTGGAAATTTATTTTCCCCTGTCAATGATTTTCAAAACAAGTGTGCAATCAGTTTTGAGTGCAGGCTCTGACCTTTATAGTTTTATGAAGGGTGTTGTGGTACAAACGTGAAATGTGCCCACAGGCTCATGTCCTCGATCACTTAGTCCCCAGTTAGTGGCACCATTTGGGCACTTTTCTTAGGAAAAGCCTCACTGGATGAAGTGAGTCAGCTGTGTGTGATCTGAAGCGATCTGCTGGCCCAGCTTTCTGCTCGCTCTCTGATTCCTGGGGGCAGTCACAGTGGGTGTGGTCTGCCTCCCACTCTTGCTGCAATGCCTTACCACCATGATGTATGTCTGCCCTCAAATTGTAAGCAAAAATAAATCTACTTTTTCCTTACCCTGCTTCTTCTTTGGCATCGTTACAGCAATGAGAAACGTAACTGGAAAAAGGCTTGAGAAAAATATTTGCTTTCTCTACTCTTTGTGATCTCTAACTAGGTTTGAGATGTGAAGTTTGGAGATAATACACAATATTTGTGTAATACATAATATTTACACAAAGTGATATCCAAGAAGAAAACCACACTGAACGGACAAAGTAGCTCAAAAGAGAAAACCCAGCTCTGCAGCAGAGCTCACCTGCAGCAGCCTTCCCCTCTGCATCCCTGGAGGATCCCACAGATCTTTGCCTCCTAATCTCCCTTCCCCTAGTGGTTGCTTTGTGACCGCTCTGCCCCAACTCCAGCAGGCATCCTTGTGAACACACAGGCCACTCCAGATCCTCACCTCTCTCTCCACTCCTCCGACTCTGATCACCCCATCCCATTCCCAGCTCTGCAGCAGATCTTTTTCCTCACTCTCTGCTCCCATTGTCAGGGGCCTAACTAAGCAGATCCTGGCGGTCCCTGGACTATCTGATGTCAGGTTCTTGGTCACCCACATAGCATCAGGTATGGGTTCCATCTCACGTAGTGGACCTTAAGTCAAAGCAGACATAGGCTGGTTACCCCGAAAACCTTTGTGCTACCAATGCACTAGTGTACCTTGCAGGCAGGGCGCCACTGTAGATCAAAGAGCTTGTAAATGGGTTGGAGATTCTGTTTCTCCTTGGCAGTGTGAAGAGTTCCTTCCAGTACCAAGAGTACTAGCCAGAAGAGATGAAGGCTCTAGGCAGGCATCAGATCAATGTCTCCATGTTCAATAAATTGTGTGTGTGTGTGTGTGTGTGTGTGTGTGTGTGTGTGTGTGTTACTTGCAGCAGTATAGCCTTGCTGTCAGTTTGTGGAGAGAAACTTATAGCCTTTTCCCGGCACTGGAAGATTCATTTGGTGATGAGAGAGATCCAGTTGAGGTTTTCTCCCCTGTTACTTGGTAATTTCATTTAGATAACCTTCATATATANAATTTAAGTAGCTTCTACTATTTCTCTGGGTGGTGGCTGTGCACACCTTTAATGCCAGCACTTGGAAGGCAGAAGCAGGAGGATTTCTGTGAGTTCGTGTAATAAGTTTTTATACAATTCCTAAGCAGACTTTAATTTCATTGTCCCTTTCCATATTCCTTCCCCACTACCCATCTGATTCTCCTGTCTTTCCACAACTATCTATTCCAGTGGTTCTCAATCTTCCTAATGCTACAACCCTCCTCATGTTGTAGTGACCCTATCCATAAAATTATTTCATTGCTATATCATAGCTGTAATTTTGCTACTGCTTTGAATCATAATGTAAATATCAGCTTCATCTATGCTTGGTTGTTCAAGTCTTGCTGTTGTAGGGTCTTTAGGTTTCCTGGTGTCGTGTTGATCTTTGTGGAGTCGCATGTTTTCTTACTTTTTCTACTCATCTTTTCCTCTAATAGGTGTGGTTGGGGCTATTGGTGATTCTGTTGATTAATATTCCAGGTGCCAGTGAATCCAAGGCTCAGATGGTTGTTCCTCATGGTACAGTCTGTGCCATGGTTCTAGTTATCCCGCTGGTCACTCAGTGTTCTAGAAATTGCTCAGTGCTCCCGGGCTTTGCTCCACTTCCTTGGAGTTTGCTGTCTCAGTCCTGCTCTAGCCTAGGTTGTTGGTTCAGACCTATTTCTGGAAATGTCCCTGGACTGGATCCATTCCTGCAGGAGTCCCTGGCTTGGCGTTGGTCCTGTAAAGGAGTCTGGCTCCAATCTACTCCCTTGGAGTTCCCAGGCTCAGGTGTGCCCAGACCCCCAGAGGACCTGGCTCAGGCTTACTCTCTCAGAGGTCCCAGGAAAAGAAATTATATACATAAAGTTAAATAAATAAATCTAAAAATTGTTTCTTTAAGGTATTATGAGATTATAATTTAGTATTAAAAATCAAATAGTATTGACTGAGCTCTAGGTAGAAGGTGGTCAATCACTGGGTTGATAATTTAACTTATATTTTGCTCATACACATACAGGTATAAGCAAAAGCATGTATTACTTGTATTGTGAAAAGTTAAAGTTCCATAATTGTGTTTTATGAATGCATCCATATACTCAAGCAAACGATTGTTAGTCAATTTGAAGTCTTATGAGCTACTCAAGGAGGATAAAGTACTCATTCTTTATAGAATGTCACCTGCTCATTCACTTTCTCCTTTATTGTGGAGTAAACCAAGCAAGACGCTAGTATTGAGGAGAAATAAATAAGATCAAAAGTGACTTTGAAAACCTTGGACTTTGTAAAGAAAATGAGTTATGTGTTGTGTTGTGTTTTTTAAATTTAACCATCAATTGTACACAGTGTTGAGTCACCTTCAATTCTCAGTAAGGGATTGTACATACTGCACATTTATCTATGTAGGACAATCTAGCACTAAAGTGGGAAGCAGTGCTTCCTGTTTTCAGGCCTTGGATGATGTAAGAGTACAGCTGAGTACCAAGTAGGCCTGCACACATTTCTCTGTGCTCTTGATGGTGGATGTGAGATGACCCACAGTTTCAAGGTCCTGTTACCTGACTTCACTACAATAGACAGCATTTGTCAAAGCATACTATCAGAGACAGAAATGAGAACACAGAGTGGTCCAGCCTGGGAAGCCTGTTGTCTCTTCTGTAGCAATAAGAAGCATCTTCCACACCTACCACACCTTGTGGTGTCTTCTCTGATCATTCATCGTTTGCTCCTGTCTTATCCCTACATTTTCCTATTGTTGCAAAATCCACAAGACTTCCAAACAGAGGTATATATTGGTAAAATGGGACATGGTATCTTCTCTGTGACAAGCTTGAGTTCAGATGCAGGCACTAAACCTAAATTGCAGCAACATAGGCCCAAAAATAGACACCAACAGCAGCATAACTCAGGGTGTGTCTTTAAGCTGCTTGGGTCTCTGACATATGTCAGAGAGTGTGTGTCATAGAACGCTTTCCTAGGAATACAGTGATGCTTCCCAGGGAGATATCATAAATAGAGTATTACAACGGAATAATTACTGCAAAAGCAGACAGGATAGCCAGCTGTTTTCCTTTTTAAAATGTGTTGCATGGATCTGAGAAATAAAGAAAGATACCCCACCTCTCATTTCCCTGTTACTGAAAGTACATTTTATGTTAATGCAAATACACCACTGTGTTAGATTGTAATGGTCTTTATTCTCATCATCATCATGATTAGTGAGTTAGTTACTAACAGTTAATACTGACAGATGAAAACCTCTGTGGAGTTATAGTAACACAAAGAATGTGCAGGCTTCCTGAGAATACGTTTCCTACATACACCAAGGAAAAATATAGCCAATGATTAAATATACATAAAATATTATAATTGGTGTGTATATGCTAGTTTTAGTGGCATCTAAGAGCTTATTTTTTGAAAAGGGTCAAATATATTTAAGCTTCTTAAAAATTCCTCAAGTATTGATGTAGACAAGATTAGTTCTTTTATTCTGATATCAGCATATGACAGTCTCTTAGTTTCAAAATAGCTTCTTATAAATCATTGTGCCTTTCTCTTTCTGCACATTGAATTAGCAAGCTAAGCATTAACTAAAGCATTGAAATTTTTTTGATTGAGGCTGGGCGGTGGTGGCGCACGCCTTTAATCCCAGCACTCAGGAGGCAGAGGCAGGCGGATCCCTGGGAGTTCGAGGCCAGCCTGGTCTACAAGAGCTAGTTCTGGGACGGGCACCAAAGCTACAGAGAAACCCTGTCTTGAAAAAAAAAAAGATTTTTTTGATTGGCATATAATAAAACCAAAGTCTCCTTGAAATTATTATTAAAGAAATCATTGTAATCAATAATTAATATTGAAGAAATCAAATAACTGTAACAAGGACTCCCCAATTCACAGAAAAATGATTTTAAAATGTTGCATTAGTTCTCAGTAATTTATAAACTATTATATTAAGATATATTACCGTAAAAGAAAACATTTTTTAGACCAGCAACCAGGAACCCATCTTTTCAGCATTCTTCAATATTTTAAAGCATGGGTATATAAATATAATAAGCCAAGAGAATAAAAGAGAGCCCAAAACAAAGAGTTTTATATTCCAACTTCTCTGCAATGCTTAGTGTTATCCCGTTTACAGACTACACAACATTGAGTCAAAGGGAAGACATAAGCACTTTGAAGTAATATGACTGTTTTAGCAACACTTGCCTATGGTTAAGTCATATTGTATTGAATTTTGCAATTGCATGTCTACTAAAACTAAATTTATAACCATATATCCAAATACATATCAACACTAAACAACATCGTGACAGCAGCTAGAAATTCTCATCTGTACAATGACAACAAAGAACACTTAATTAGGACTTTACAGAACACACTGATGTGGGAGTGTCATATCAATCTGTTGATTTCATTGGCTGAGCAATAAAGAAACTGCTGGCCCTGATAGGTTAAAAGATAGGTGGGCGGAATAAACAGAATAGAATTCTGGGCGGAAGAGGAAGTGAGGTCAGACTCTGCGCTGCTTCCAGAGGGACTGGACAGCCGCCATGCTCTGCTCTCCCAGGCAGCTGCAACCCACGATGGACTTAGGCTAGAATCTTCCCGGTAAGCGCACCTTGGGGTGCTTACACACATTACTAGAAATGGGCTAGTCCAGGTGCGAGAGTTAGCCTAGAAGAGGCTAGATAGAAATGGGTCAAGCAGTTAAATGAATACAGTTTGTGTGTTGTTATTTCGGGCATAAGCTAGCCAAGCGGCCGGGGTGTTGGGGACGCAACCCCGCCGCCGCTTCATATTTCAACACCACACAAAATCCTCCATGAAATATCTTTTTGCAAAGGTTTGAAAAACATGAGGCACATATACAGTTTTGTGTTTTATAGGTTTTCTCTGTCGTGTGTGTATGTGTGTGTGTGTGTGTGTGTGTGTGATTATTCATTTTTTCTATTCTGGCTTATTTGTTTTGTTCGATTTCAAGAAAGAAAGAAGGAAAGAAAGAAAAGAAAGAGTGTGTATGTGAGAAAGAAAGAAGAAAGGAAGGAAGGATTTTGGTGGGTGGGTGTGTGGAGCTATAGGAAGGAACTGGGAGGAATATAGAGGATGGGAACTGTGATCAGGACACATTGTGTGGAAAAAAAAAAGTCTTAAATAAACAAGAAATAAAAGGGGAAAGATGCAGTGTTGGATGTCATTTAATCAATCTTAATGGTAGAACAGAGATGGTTTAGAAAATTAAAATCTACTGAATGAAGTGAAATTTAGGTTAGGAAAATGGAAAATGATGCTATTGCCAAAATTATAGAATTAATTCATCAGAGACAGAAACATTCATGCAGTCTTCACCATAAATTAAAATTTGCTAATTCATGTAGTTATTTGTATAATTTAATATCATATATAAGAAAGATATTTGCTGTATACTTATACATCATATGATAAATATGGAGTAAACGTGGTATTTCTCCATTCCTTTGTGAAACACCCTCTGTCTCGTCATTATTCATTGTTCTAAGAATTCCTATGAACTCTGCCATAGAGCCGTGTCATCATTTAAGGCCACTTTCGGGCTTCTCCACTTAATTGAGGACAGAAGCTCTTAGCACACCTTTAATTGTTCCATGCTGGTCTGTGGTGCAACCGTTACCAACAGTGCTTTGATGCCTATCTAAACATCATTATATCTGGAAGAAAGGTCGATCTCGTGCACATTTGGGAAAATAGAGCTATATAGAATTTGAATGGATGAAGCAAAGAGAATAAGAATACTGCAAAATCTGAAGGGAAAACTCCCATGTGTATGTAGTGAAGAATTAGCCGAGTTTTAAAATATTAGATTCCATTTGCAAAGTTCTTCCTTCTGTTTCTTCTCTCTTCTACATAGAATTTCGTCATCAGTTCTCAGCCTCTGGGGGTCAAACAGCCCTTTCTTAGGGGTCACCAAAGACCATTAAAAAACACAGGTATTTATATTACAATTCATAGCAGTAGAAAAAGTACAGTTATGAAGTAGTAATAAAATATTTTTATGGTTGTGGTCACCACAACATAATAAAACTGTATGGAAAGGTTGAAGCATTAGGAAGATTGAGAAACTATTGCCTTACATGGAGGAGTTCTGTCCTTCCTTCCGTGCAGCCAGGTGAGCCCCTTTCCCTCATATTTTTTAAGAACAGAATGCATAATCAGTAAATAGAAAAGATTTTAAAGAATTTCTGGCATAGTCTCAAGAGCAAGGACAACATTAACGGCTCTGCTAGGTAGAGTAATGAAGCGGGTGAAATCCCACCAGTATTGCCTTGGCTCTGTTTCCTTTTGCTGTGATCGAATACAAAAGCCACTGAAGGGACAAAAGGTTTCTTTGGCTCATAGTTCCTGGTCATGGTCTATTGGTGAATAGAATTCAAGACGACAGGAACGTGAATCAGTTTTTCATATCATCTCAATAGTTAAGAGCAGAGAAAAATGAATTAATGCGTGTGTGTTAGTGCTCGGCCAGCTTCCTCTTCTCTCATCCAGTCCAGGATCTCCTGCCTAGACGATGCTGCCGTCAACAACTGGCAAGTCTTCCCACCTGACTTAATGGAGTCTTCCCACCTGACTTAATGGAGTCTTCCCACCTGACTTAATGGAGTCTTCCCACCCAATTTAATGGGCCCTAACTATTTTCAGATGCCCCACTACACTGTCTGTTTGAGCATGATACTTATAACTCTTCTAAAAAATTTCCTACTCCTCGTGAACCCCACATCTTATACCCACCACCCTCTCACTATAAAAGTCCCCAAAGTCTTTAAAAATAATAACACTTTAAAGTTGAACTTAAACTTGAGGATTATTGGAAGACACTAGTTATGAATAGGTATGATTGGTGTATGTTGTTTAAATGTATGAAACTTTCAAAGAACAAAAAATATATTTTAAAAAATTGTGTGGTGGTGTCTGAAGCATTTCTTAAGTGCAAGTTTAGGGAAAGTGTTAAATTTTCTCTAATTACGAAAGAAATCAATGTTTGAATCAATGTGGTACGATCAGCTCTCTCATGAAACAATTTTTTGTCCATTTATTTTAGATTTTTGACAGCAAAATCATTCATTTCTATCCTATTTTAATAATAGTTTTATTATGCTATTATTTATTAATAATTGTATATACTGTGGATTAACATGTGTTTTGACATATGCAAATGTTGTGAACTGATTAATTCAAGCTGATTAGCATTTAAATTTTACTCTTAACAATATTTTTATTTCTCCTTCAATTTAAATGGGGTTTTTTTGCTGTATTAATAGCTGTACTCTTATGAACTTTATGAAATGCATCTTCTCAGATTCGGTTTTTTTTTAAGGTTTCTGTTGAATAAACATTTTTCTGATGGGTGTGTCTTTTTAAATGACTTTGCCCTCTTATTTCGTAGCTTCACTTCCCTTTATTTTCCTTATGTTTTTAGTGTTGCAACTATAATAATCCCTCAGGAGTTCTTCTCATCCTGTCTCCCTGATGTTCTACAAGCTTACTGTACATGGTTCAATATCTCTTTCTTTAAATCTGGGAAAATTTTCTTTATGTTTTATTAAAAATATTTTCTATGCTTTACACAGTTTTCCCCTTCTTCTGTTTCAATAACTCAAAATTATAATCTTCTCATGGTATACCAGAGCTCTCCAATCTTCTATTCAGATGTTTTCTTTTAGATATGGTTATTTTACCTCCTGTATGGTATTACTTTGCCTGCATATGTGCCTAAATACTCATTGCCTGGTGCCTGAAGAAGTCAGAAAACACATCTGGTCCCTTACAGCTGGAGATACGGATGCTGTGAGTTATGGTGTAAGTGCTCAGTGTTGGGTCCCTAGAGGACAGGCCTTCGCACACCCCACTTGATCTGTTTTGCACTCTTGAGATTGGTTGAAAACAGGAACAGAAACAGGAACAATCTGTTGTTTTCAGCAATGTTTCTAAGGATGTTTACCCCTAGGCCATTGAGTTACGGTGATGAGCTTCCTGCTATTGATGATTTGGCCTCCCCTGCTGAGGGCTCTATATACTTGTGAGAAAGTGGAATAAAAGGCTTGTCCGCAGAACCTGAAGTTGTGTTGCGTGTTAATCCCGATGTCCCTCACTCAGAAGAATGACAGTTGCCATGCTGGCGCGGCACTCAGAACATAATCCAGGTCCTCCAAGCATTCCTAAACACTGAGCCTTCTCTCTAGCCCAATATTTTATTTCTAATTGACCTTCATTGTATTAACCAATTCCCTTTCTTTGCCTTCTATCCTTTGTGCTCTGTTTCCCATAGGATAAACTCTATTGATCTGAGCTTTTTGTGTAAAGCATAGAAAATATTTTGTTGGAGATTTGGGCAAAAGATTCCTGTTAAAGAGTTCATGTTGGGTATCTATGACCTACTATTGATCTATGGGTTTGCATTATTAAGGAAACACATTCATTGATCTGAAATGAGGATCAAAGCTATAGATGAACATACAGAACCCTGTATCAACAGATGGGCACGGGAGCTATTGTGGGAGACTAGAGACCAAAATGGAAGAACATTGAAAATCGACAACTGGGAAGGAATATGGATTTCTGGGAAATGGAAATACTTAGAAAGTGTAGGCATTAATTTACTTTAGTATGGCCTTCTGTTTTTCATAACTGTGGATGCAGTTAAGGGGGAATAAGAAAAGGGAAGTTAGTGGGGGAGAAAAAAAGATGTGTACTAACAACGTCTAAGAAATCAAAGGCTATTTTCAAATTAGGTCACTTGAAAAATGAGAGAGAAATTTAAAAAAAACACATATATGACACTCTTGTATGTAGGAATTCATCTGAGAAAAGGAAATACGATAAAATCATAGCTAGTAGAGGTCGTGCGAGCTCAAAGTAGGGGAGAAAGCACACATTTAGTAGTCAGCAAACAAAGCACACTTGCAGGTCAAAGAGTGAAGAAAAAACTCACAGTATGGCATAGCAGAAAATATACTCCAAAGCAAAGCAGGGAGATGCAGCTTCTCTTGACCCGAAGGACAACACACTGCACCTTCTCCTAGGAGATAGGCAGAGAGACAAGGATAAAGGATTAGTAAGGTGCCAATAAGTTTAAGATGGTGTGAAATGTGTAAAGGAAAAAGTGGCCAGGGGATGCTGACTGTGTCAGCAGAAGGCCTGCGAGGAGGTGGTTGGCTTCGGAATGGAGAAGTTTTAGAAATGATTCGGAAGACACTTGAGAGACCGCATCTTCCAGCAACACTGAGAACACAGAGGTCCAGCTGGTACCCAAATGGAGCCTTCACCCACACATTCTAGTATTTTCTCACAGGAGGTATTCTGCAGGGTATGGAAAGAGGAAAGTGAACACCAGCCCAGCCTATGAAACCCTCAATTTGCAGTCTGTCCTGCCTGCAAGATGTGCTGGGGCAAGGGTGGCACAGAACTTATGGGAGTGAACAACCAATGTCTGACTCAAGTTGAGGCCCATGCCACAAGAGGGAGCCCATGCCTTCCTCTGTCTGGATAGCCAGGACCCAGTGACTTGATAGCCCAGAGTCCAAGGCTAGAACCCAATATGACTGGCAAATAAAATAACTGAGTCCTAAAGATACTCTGCTATACTCATAGATCATTGTCTTGTCAATTTGTCATCAGAAAGGCTTCCCCCTGCAGAAGATATGGCCAGACATTGTGCAGAGAGTCTAAATTAGAGGGCTCCATGGGGGCGGTTCCCCCTTGGAGATCTGGAAACCCCACAAAAGAGGGGGAGGGAAGATGCAGAAGTCAGAGAGGATAGAGTACCCCAGGAGAACACTTCCCACTGAATCAACTAAGCGTGACTCACATGGACTCACAGAGGCTGAAGTGGCAAATACTGTGCCTAAAAAGGATTGCATCAGGTACTGTGTTATGTCTGTTGGCTTGGTGTTCTTATAGAACTCCTCATAGTGGGAGTGGGTATGTCTCTGACTCTTTTTCCTGCTCTTAAGACTCTTTCCCTCTTATTGCGTTGCCTTGTGTAGCCTCTGTATGAGGGCCTTTGCCTTGTCATAGTGTATCTTATTTTGCTGTGTTTGGTTGTTGTCTCTTTGGGAGCCTGCTCTTTTTTGAAGGGAAACAGAGGCAGAATGGATCTGAGGGGAGATGGGAGGGGAAAGTACTATCAGGATATATTGCATGAGACAAGAATCTATCTTAAATAAATATAGAAGAAGTGGGAGCTGTTCATAAAGAATGTGAGCCTTAAAGCCCTAGGTCATGCTGAAAAGCCTAAGAAGGGCTCTTGCTTTCATCTCTTTCTAATAATGGGACTTTAAGAGCATTGCTTGTCTACATTTCCTCACCAAAATAAACCGTGATGACTGCACCCATCTGAAAGTGGGCTCACTCAGAAGAACAAAATTTGTCCGCCCCGCCAAACACAATATCATTTTTCTTATTTGGGGATATTCACAAGAGAGGAAACCATGGAGAGAAGGAAGAGAGTAAGAATAAACTGACATAAACATAGAATGGGACACTCGATGCCAGATGGAGTCAAGGTAAGGACATAGAGAATGGAGCAGATGATGATCAGAGAATGCGAAGTATGTGAGAAAATGTAGTCATAAATCCCAGTGCTTTGTATGCTAGTCATAAAGTAAAAGAAATCGGACTCACAGTCTGCATGCACCAAGCCTCCAGTGATTACATTTGTTTGGAATTATGGGAGACTCATAGGGATCTGTGGTCACAAGAGCTATAGGTAAGGATCTGTTTACATATCCTTGCATGATGATTTAATAAATTTTAGACTGAGGAGTTGTGCTTTAATGTCTTAATTGAAGTAATAGAAGTACATATACCTTAGGATGTAGTAGACTTTCTCTGGACTGCCAAGCAGCTCCCAAATCATGACACAGAGAAATATTATTAGTTATGAATGCTCAGCCTTATCTTAGGCTCATTTCTTGCTATCTCTTAATAACTTAAATTGACCTGTTTTGCCTTGGGGCTTTTTCACTTTCTTTTATTCTGGATGTTCTATTCCATGTCTTTCTGATTGGCAGCTGCTTGAATGGCTGGCCCTGGGTACCTCCCCTTTGTTCTCCCTCATTCTCTGCCTACTTATTCTCTCTGTCTACCAGCCCCACCTATTTCTCTACTGCCTAGCTACTGGCTGTCCAGTTTTTTATTAGACCAACCAATCAGGTGCCTTAGGCAGGCAAGGTGAAACAACAACACATTTTTATATAACTAAACAGGTGAAGCATGAACAAATATAACATATTTTATATCATTAAACAAACACAGTATAAACAAATGTAACACATATTTGCCTGGTTAAAGTAATATTCCATAACATATTTATGTTAGCCATCTCCCATCACTGAGACAAAACCTGAGAGATTCATCTTACAGTGATGTCAGTTCTGGCTAAAGTTCTCAGAGATTTCAGGCCACGGTGTCTTAATCGCAGAGTTTCATATCTGTGGTGGAAGTGCATAGGGGAAGAGGCTAATTTACATTATGATGGTCTAAAAGAAAAGAGACAGAGAAGGGCTCCCAACATTCCCTGCAAGGGAACATCCCATCCCCCATATCCCCAAATGAGCTAACTTCCTTAGCTAGTACCCACATCTTAAAAGTTCTGTAACAGAAGGAATCCCTGGGCAAATTCTCCTAGTTGTCCAAGTCGAATTTTGTGACCACATATTTGAGCAATATGTAAGCTACACTTACTACTAGCCCTGCCATCAGTGAGACCACTGACTAGAGCCAGACAACTGACTAAAGCAATTCTATAGAAACCTGAAATATCCAGTCTTGTTCAGAAACAATTAACTTTCCCCATTCTCTGGGAAAAAAATGTTTTCTTCCAGTATCTTCCATGTGCTCTAGGAGAAAGCAGCCTTTCTCTTTCCCTCCCTGTTCTCCATAGAAACAGTCATGTAACTTCTGTAGCCTGACATAGAGTTGCAGATTTAACTATTCCTTGCAAAAACAAACAAAAAAGATGTATCATAAGCCTTTCTGATCGGTAACAACTTTTAGATTTATATAACACAGAATATTTAGGGATCTTCAAAGTACAGCTCTTTGAATGCAAAGTCTCTGCCTCGGGTGAGCGGACCAATCTGAGCATGCAGCTGCCCTGTTACTCACCTGTGTGATACGCCTTGCACAACTCTGCATAAACCTTTGCTCATCACACCCATGGCACAATGGTGTTTGTTGATGACATTTCCGACTTTTTTTGGTTTAACAGTTTTCCCAAAACATCTTTTCTATGGCTCTGATATCTTCTCCTCAAGCCAGTGGCCTTTCCAATGGTAAATGTTGGCTCACCGCTACTGTTCCATCACCTCCCAAGAGTAATGTGGCCTGGGCTACACGCTTTTAACATGGGTGTTTGGAGGTGTTCTCAACGAAAACTATAGAGCAATGTGGAAAATCAAGAGAGGAGGAGCTGATAAGAGTTGGTAGACAGGAAAGAAGATGATAGAAACATGTGTTTCAAGGATTAACCTTTCATAAAATATGAAAGTTAAACAAGTAAATGATGATTAGATTTTACTGTCTTCAACCTGAAAATATAATTTAAATATTAGCAAAATAGATTAAAATACATCTTGAAACTAGGCTTGAAACTAGGTTTGATTACTTTTGAAACTTTTAAAAATTTTACTGTTTAAAATGGTGTTTAAATTTAAACCTATTTGATCACGTTTTTCCTTCCCTCAAGTCCTTCCAGATTCTCTCTGCTTCCCCCCAACACAACTTTGAGTTCTTGCTCAAAACATAAAAACCCAATACAACAAGAAAACAAAATAAAACCACACCCCAAAAGAAAAAAATTAAACAGAACACCAAATTGTAATCAAATAAACACACACAGAGACAGACACTTTAAAAAATCCTCTAAGTCCAATTACATGTTGGTTAACTACTCCTGACTGTGAGACCTGACTTGGAGTGGTTGATATACCTAATGTCATTCTATTGGAGAAAACTGATTTTTCCTTCTCCCAGCAAATTGAAGTAACAGTTCAGTTGTTAACAGTTACCCTAGTAGCTAGGTTTTCAAATAACAAAACCAAATATAAGATAAAACAAAAACTAATACATCAAAGTTGGACAAGACAAACCTTCAGAATAATAAGAGCCAAAAAGAAGATATAAGAATCAAAGACACCACTTGTTCACACAGTGAGAAATTCCAGAAAAAATAAAATTGGGAGCCAAAATATATATTCAAAGGATCTGGTGCCAACCTGTTCAGATACTGTGCATGCTGCTTCGGTCTCTGTGAGTCCGTATGGGCTGTGCTCATGTTGACTTAAAGGGCCTTGCTGTCTTGGTGTCCTCCATACGCCCTGGCTCTTTACCTGTTGGAATGGCTAAGAGCAATAAAATCTCATCTTCCCAAGCTGTTTTATCACTGTAGTGTATGATATCTTGCTTGTGTTCTGGCAAAGAAAGCTTGCCTGCAGGACAGAGTTAGTCCCTAGTTAACCATAGATGCAAGGCAGTAGCAGGACACATCTTTAATCTCAGTACAACTGGGAAATGGAAACAGGAATTTAGGATCACACTTCGCCATTGAGTTAATGTGTTTGCTATTGATAAATGTTAGCCACATTTACAACTCTATGGATTCATCATAAACTCATAAAATGAACAGAGTTTCTGAGGGCAAAAATTTGGAAACTTTCCAATATTCAAAAAATAGTAAATGATGAAATATACATAACATTTTATATATAATGATATATATGAAAAACTTATGAGAATATATGAGCTTAGGCTTCCTTAAAATCTCAGATGTATTCAAGTTTAGTAATTCCTCAAAGATAATATTATTTTATTGCAATAGCAATATATGCATATTTATTTTAGAAATAAATGTTTAGCAAGGATTCTCTATTTCATAGTTTGACATAGTTAGTTAATGATTAATTAGATAAATACTATTATTACTTGGCTTTTAATCCCTAAGGAAAAAACAAAGCCTGTTTCAAAATACTAGCTGAAATAAATTACATATTTACTTACAAGGCTTCTAAGTTTCCCAGGAAAATACTAGCATAGGTTATGTCACTTTCATAACAGTATCCATAATCAAATGTTCCAACACTCTTCAATATTTTCTGATACGGGAGTGTATATATAATAAGCAAATATAAAACAAGGCAGTGCAATGCCCAGAGTTGCAACCCATGTTCACTCGTTTCCAAATGTCCATGTGAATAATTCAGCGCAATCCATATGTAAAATGCTAAGTTGGGCAACAAAGGCAGATGGAAAACTCTCTCAGGCGATAGATCTATTTTAACAAAACTGACAACATTCGGTTCCAGAATGAAAATCAAGGTAATAACTGGTGATGAAGTTATATTTCTTTGTGAATTTGAATTCCCAGCATATCTACTAAGTATGCATCAAGAGAAAACAATATAAAGACAGCAGCTGATGGTGGTTCTTATTTCACAATAAACAACATAATTGATCTTATTAGGACCTCAAGAAAGCACAAGAAAAAACAGGAAATCCATTTTTTTTATTCCATTTGGAAAAGAGTTGCAGCAAGGCTTCAAAAACAAGATAAAATGTTAGATAATAGTCAACACTAAAGCTAATTTAAGAAAATTAAAATCTGCTGCATCTAACGTGGTTTAGATAAGAATAAATGAAACTAATATTCTTGTCAATATTATAACATAAACTAATAAAATAAAGTATCTAAGTATATCAAATTTTAAATTTGTGAATCTATAAAGTGTTTTGCAAATATAGTACACAAATCATGAATTAGTTGCTTATTGTATCATTTTATGTGTTTTCTATTTTCTTATGCCCATGAGCAGCCTGCATATGGTGGTTTTGTTGAACTTGTCTATATTGGGTTTCATGGTCTGAGTTGATGAGGACTACTGACCAGGTCTCTTCCTCAAAAGGGCACAAGATCTCAATACAGATGATCGTGAACCATCATGTGGTTGCTGGGAATTGAACTCAGGACCTTTGGAAGAGCAGGCAGTGCTCTTAACCACTGAGCCATCTCCCCACCCGCCTTATTTTATCTGTACATATGTATTGTTTTATATATCCTATATAATGCTCATTTTGTGAGAAATGATTAAAAACTTCAGGACAACTGTCATTTATCCACTCCTTTGTGAGGATTTTGTCTCTATATTTTTTAATTTAATTTTATTATTGCTACTTCTGTGTGTCAGCACATGTAAGTGTATGTTTATGTATGCATGATGGATATGTGTAAGTGCGAGCACATGCATGCCACAGAATGTACGTGAATGAAAGAGGACAACTCTCAGGACTTCATATGGAAAAACAAAAAACCAAGAGAGCCAAAACAATCCTGTACAATAAAGGAACTCCCAAAGGCGTCACCCTGTTTTCTGATTGCACATACACCTGGAGCTAGTTTAGAATTGATAGGCCAATCTTCCTTGATTTCAGAATGTGTTTCAGGCTATGATCAAATAGAAGTGGAGAATCATCAAGAGGTTGTTAAGGGGGGGGGGGGGGGGGGGGGGGGGGGGGGGGGGGGGGGGGGGGGGTGGGGACGTGCCGGGATTGAGACACGGAGGCTTCTTTTCAGGTGGAAGAACAGCAACCTTTGTTTTGCCCAGCAACCTTTTATACCTCTGCTCCTTCTGTGGAGACCCATCAGCCAGAAAGAATACAAACATCCTTGTCAATTACAGACCACAAGGAAGTTCCGCTGTCAGTCAGGGGGAGTGAGGGCAGCTGGATCACAACACAGGAAGTTAGATCAAAACCAAATACTTGCCATATTTTAGAAAGATGGCAAAATATAGATAATATGATGACTGAACCAAGTGAATCAAATCACTGGCATCTGGCACATAAACAACACTTGGGGGCTGTCTGTGTTTCATCAGAAGTACACATATTAATATTCTCTTATAAAATCGACAATAAGGGAGATAATTTGGTAGCCTGGGTCCCTTGATGAGGTTTCCTGACTACATCTACTATCAGTGGAGGTCCTTAACACTCCAGGGAACAGTCTAAGGTCACAAGAATCTGGGGTGAAGGCCAAGAGAAGAAAAACAAAGGAGCGGGCCTCCTCCTGGTCTTGCAGCCGGAAACTGGTGAGAACCTCCTGAGATTTTGTCTCACTCTGGCAGTGACACATGACCCTCCACTCAATCAGAAAGTTAAACTGGGGGAGCTCATCAGCTGTGTGAAACAAGGAAGCCATGCGTCCGATTCCCTTCCTCTCCCAGAACGTTTCCCATGGGCTCCTAGCTGCTGCGTTGCTCTCAGGTTTAAACCTGATTCCTTCCTACTCAAAAGAAAGAAAAGCAAGAGTTGCAGGAAGCAGTGCTCTACTGGTCCTATTTTTTCTCTTGGTCTAGGGAGGTTTTGGTGGTTTTGTTGTTTCGCATTTGGGGGTGGGGCACTTACCGAGGTTCCCTATCATTCCCAATTTAATTCTTCTCCGTAACTCTTAGAAACTTCCAAAACTTCTTCAATATGTTTAGGTTTATATATTCTATTTATATTAAAGAAAAAAAAATGTGTACACAGTACTAAGAGATCCTATGCACCGTGCTCCAGCAACCCCGTTTATTAACGACTGCTATTGTTTCAAGTTAATGATTTGGCTAACTGCCATATAAGGGTTTAAGATCTTAAGACAACCATCATGCAGTCAGTTCCTGCCTCCCCACAGAGACATTAAATTCATCACTGATATGTATTACGAATATTTTCCCTTCTAGCTTATAAATTTGTGACAATGTGTGTTTAGTATTAAAGCTTAACGTTGTACTCCATTTTCATACGTGGATGTAATCTACGTGAGTAGTAGAAAAAGACAAGATCTCCTGAGAAAATTGGGAGTATGGGGACCGCGGGAGAGGGTTGAAGGGGAGGGGAGAGGCAAGGAGTGGAGCAGAGAAAAATCAATAAAAAATTAAAAAACAAAAAATAATAATGCTGACTTGAGGTCCACACATCCTTTTCCTCACTTTTTATTTAATGCCATATTTCTGTCCCCAAATACTATACAAGAAATAACATTATCCTATTACACCTACGACATAGATCTCTTTATATCTCTTTTACCAGAGATATTTTCTCTAATTATTAAAAATTCAATATTTTTAGCTTCCATACTTAAAAGTTTACATTTCCAATCATAAAATGAACACTCAAATGGAAATTAATTAAATGTAGAATTAATCTATATCTTAATAAAGTATAAATTATTTAGTGACTATTTTAGTTTAAACAGGAATGTCTCTCATCTGGGATGATTTG
Organism: Alexandromys fortis; assembly: GCF_014885135.2. Classification (NCBI taxonomy): domain Eukaryota; kingdom Metazoa; phylum Chordata; class Mammalia; order Rodentia; family Cricetidae; genus Alexandromys; species Alexandromys fortis. Next base: position 63,859 of record NW_026068392.1, on the reverse strand, counting down.
GGGTGTCCTCCAGAGAAACAGTCTACCAGCATTTGGAGAGCTAGAGAGAGAAGGATGCCCAGTGTCGCTGTTCTGTGGACCCAGCCCTAGGATCTGTGAAGGTAATTAATTCTGGCAATGACACATACCCTTCCAAAGGCCCTGTTTAAAATGATCATTTGCTTGTCCTGAAAGGTAGAAAGACAATTCCATGTCCTACACAAAAAGTTGGGCATTTTCCTAGACTGGTGCAGGAACCACTCGCATTATTGGTCTTTAGCTGGTCAAACCTTTAACTTGTTTTCCTCCTGGAAGTGAGAAAAAGAAAGGTTTTCTGCAATGACAGTTTCCTTTGCATCTGTGTTTTGTAGCTTTATGTAGCAGCCTGAAGACTGCTTAGGGCAGAGGTAACTGTTGCAGCTTCCCCTGGGTTTTGTACACAGAATCTGTGCCAAGGAAATGTCTTGGGAGGTTTTGGCACTGTTCCAGGCCAGGCCAAAGGTTTATGAGAAAAAAAATATACCTCAGAAATGTTTTTATAACGAGTAATGTTCTCACCACAATAAGTAAAATTCCAAATTAAGACTTTCGCCAAGTCCTCACTGAGGACTTTTGAGATACATCAGACCGACTTCTGACCTTTTCTCAAACAGGACCCGACAAGATCTCTGAAGTTCTTACTTCACGTCTGCTGAAACAAATCCCCTTCTGGAGATTACAGTCGTGGCTCATTCTCCATTTGGCAAGAAATGCCAGGCTCCTCGGGTTTCTATCTAAATTCTTCTCTCGTTGTAAAAGAGCTATCTCTGTTTTATGTTGAGTAAATTCTAAAATTTCTCTCTTTTAAACAATACCCAGCCAAGTGCCAATATTTTTTCTTGTATGTTTTTAAATGCGTCATACAAATGTTTAAACCCATAAACTCACATCTTATAACATCTTATGTGGATCGCTATGAATTTATTATCAGCATTTCATTCAGTTTTTTTTTTTTATCTCAGCTCCATGTACATACAGATATAATTGCTGTTTTCCCCAAGTGTTTGTCAAGGCTACAGGGGAAAAAAAAGCAGAAAATATTTAAGACTTGGGGTGATATTCTCTACATCTTTGCTCTTGGTTTGACACATTCCTCACATTCCTTTTGGTTTGACACATTATCTTAGTCCAATTAAAGAAATTCAGTCTTCTAAAAGATGCTGCCAGAGAGTCAAAGTTTGTTCAGAAAAGACTCCTACAATATACAACTGGATATTGTAGCCAAAAAGTTTGGTTTAGCCAAGCAGGAGTAGTAGTCATGGGACTGGACGTGAAGTTAAGGGTGTGTTCTCAACTGAAGTCAAGCCGCGATTGACAGGCTCAGAACACCTGTTTCCCTTGTGGTGGGAACAATGACTTGCCAAACTCCTTCATCCCAAAGATGCAATGCCAAAGGCTGGAAACCAAACAGCTTCCTTCGTCTCTCTTCAGCTGTGGCTACTACTGGCAAGCTAACATCTGTCATCTCAGCCTTGGTTCTATTTCAGGCCACAAAGGCGGTCTCATCTAGCCAGTGGTGAAGTATGTAAGCCTTCCAAACACCTGAGTCCTGGCTTTTCATAGTGTATCTGCCATTCACCACATGAAGGGAGATGGGGCTGTGTAGTTTTAACTTAGGTGGTGTTTAACTAACAGATACCTTAACCTGAAGTGATCACACCTAACTAAACCATATTTGAAGGGCCAAATTCTTTTGTCTTCACGAATAAAGAGAAACAGGGTTTCAGAAAGTAAAGACTCAATCAAGGTAATATGTACTTTGAGTATCACATGAACACTGTTATGTGGGCTATACTTTGTATAACTGTGCCGCCAATAAAAAAATTGAACGACTAAAACCAAATCCCTGATGAGTAAGAATAGGTTCCTTGAAAAATAGAACGGGGGGGGGGGGGGATAGTGAGTGAACGTAAATCTTCTCTGTGGGAGGTCTACACGGTGAAAGATAAGGTGAACACATTTACAGAGCTCTGATGACTCTGGATTTAGCCGCGCTTCAAAAGATCTTTGGCACTCTGTTCCTCAAGACCAATCCCTCAGTCTTGTCCCTAGCGCTGCAACTGAACAGCAGCTGTAGCCTTCGCTCCCTGCGGCCCATTTCTCCTGTGGCTCCTGCAGACCATCTCTTCCTAACCTCCCTTCTCCCAGTCCTTGCTGTATCCCAGCCAGCAAATCCAGAAGGCATATCCTGCTAAACCACAGAAAACCAGATGGATTGTGCTCGGAACTTTTCCTGTTTACCCAGTGTTCCCCAGATCCAATCCTACAGTCACATCGCGAGTGCTGCAACAGAAAACCACCCATCTCTCCCCCTACCCACATCTCCTGGGGTTCCACAGACCATCCCCTCCTAAATTCTGTCTACTTGTCACTGTGTCCCAGACCGCAACTCCAGGAGGCACCCCCTGCTAACCCATGGGTCACAAATCCCAGGGCAACAAGCAGGCTGAAGACAGACCTATGCCTCTCCTAAAATCCAATCCCCCTATCTCATCTTCAGCCTTGTAGTGGGAAACGTGTTATGGTCTCCCTTTCCTTTTTGCTCCCATCTCCAATCAATCAGACTTTTTTCTCCAACTTTCCTTTCTCCAATTCATCTCAGTTACCCAGATTCCAAGACCAACGGGCATTGCTTGTGAACACATTATCTGAACAGGCCAGGAAAGAGGCAAAAAAACAGCCATCACGCTCTGAAAATCCAGAGAGGAAACAGAAACAAAGGAACAAAACCACCAACTCAATAAAGACAAATTCAGAAATGAGCACCTAAACATATACTCATCCCAAACCCAGATACCTAAGTACCAGTGTAAATACACAAACAACAACATCCAAAACAATATGTACCCACTAGAGCTCAACTATTCCACCAGAGTAGGCCCTGAATATGCCAACATAGATGAAGAACAAGAAAAAGACCAAGAAAAAAACCTTTATGAGTGTGATAGAGATCTTTAAAGAGAAAATGAATAACATTAATATTTTTATTGATAGAGCATGGCACAGATATAAAAAAGTGAAGAAGCCTCATTTTAGTTTATATTCAATTGGTACTTAAATTATACTTTTTTTCCTTTAAAAACGAGCATGCCTATATGTTTTTCTTTGGGTTCTCTTTCTTATTTAGCTTCTCTAGGATCACTAATTATAGGCTCAATGTCCTTTATTTCTGGCTAGAAACCAAATATGAGTGAGTACATCCCATGTTCCTCTTTTTGGGTCTGGCTTACCTCACTCAGGATAGTGTTTTCTATTTCCATCCATTTGCCTGCAAAATTCAAGAAGTCCTTGTTTTTTACTGCTGAGTAGTACTCTAATATGTATATATTCCATACTTTCTTCATCCATTCTTCCGTTGATGGGTATCTAGGTTGTTTCCAGGTTCTGGCTATTACAAACAATGCTGCTATGAACATAGTTGAGCATATATTTTTGTTGTATGATAGGGCATCTCTTGGGTATATTCCCAAGAGTGGTATTGCTGGGTCCAGGGGTAGGTTGATCCCAAATTTCCTGAGAAACCGCCACACTGATTTCCAAAGTGGTTGCACAAGTTTGCATTCCCACCAGCAATGGATGAGTGTACCCCTTTCTCCACAACCTCTCCATCAAAGGCTACTTTGTGGGAGCCTAGGCAGTTTGGATGCACACCTTACTAGACCTGGATGGAGGTGGGAGGTCCTTGAACTTCCCACAGGGCAGGGAACCCTGATTGCTCTTTGGGCTTATGAGGGAGGGGGACTTGATTGGGGGAGGGGGAGGGAAATGGGAGGCGGTGGCGGGGAAGAGACAGAAATCTTTAATAAATAAATAAATAAATAAACGAGCATGGTTTGTATCTGGCAATTAGGTTTGCACTACAACTCACTGACAAGGGAAAAGCCAAACATAAGCCTAGGAAATCAGAATACCAGTTCAAGTCTGTTTATTAGCTTGTTTTCCGAGAAGTAAGCAGTGGGTTAGAGGGAATTGACTCAGTCATTCATTTCCAGGGCTCTGTAATAAATGATAAAACCCATGTGGACTAACTATCCCTAACAATAGAATCTGCCTGTACTGTCATTTGTTCGTATCAATTCATATGAGAAAACGGGATCATAAACGCAGCAAAACTTCAATTGTAGGCACTTGACTTAATTGAGACCTTAGAGGAAGACTCCACGAATTGCTAACATTCATAGCATGATCTTTTCCTTTACAGCCAGGAGCAGGACATTAGGTAAATACATGGATAAACTGGATAAGAGTTTATGAATATATGCTATGCACCAGCATCACACGGTTGTGGGTTATTCAGCAGAGAAGAATGCTAAGACATGGGCTTAAAACAATAGAAAGTCTTTATTAGCCGATTGGTGAGTGCACTGGGTGTTCAGGGTTCCAGTGCAGCATTGAGCCTTTCTCAGGATGAGCCTTTAAGCACAAAAACCATGTTCTAGGTTAACATACTTCAGTTAACAAGAACAGTTAGCCAGAAGCAGAGCTACAGAAGCTAACAAACAAGGTTAGTATGGTTAGAGGCTTTCCCAGAACTATATGGACTTTGCTAGATTAGACCTTTGTTTTACTTTTGGAAGGCGGTTCTGTCTACATGCTGGGTTTGACAGCCTGAATGGCATTTCCATCGTGGAGTCAATTGTACTGTCTCAGGTGTACTAAGCTCAAGGGCCCTGTTACAGAGATCATTTAGTAGGCAGCAATCTAAAGTAATCTTATTGAAGCTATTACGTCTTTGAGTGTAAGGGAAAAACTTATGGAATGAGAGTAAGTCAAAATGGTTTTAATCGCTACTGCTTTTCTTAAGAAAGTCATTTATAAAAATATGTATAAAAATTTAATCTTCTAACCTTTGATTTTAAAATAAAGATAACTATGCCTATGCTATTGCATAGTTATGGTGTTTAGGCATAATATAGACAAATATAGGTATTTGTAGTCATATTTTCTAGAAGCAACAGATATTCTAATGAATGAAATGGAGTAAGGTTAATATTTGAAAATTGTACTGTTATTTACATGTGGAGATAGATTATTTTGTCTTGCAAACTTTTATGTCAGTTTGGGGTCATAAGCATTGCTAAATTTAATCGCATTACCTGGCTATAATATACCTTTCACAACTTTCAATGTAAGCAAGATTACAGTTCAAGAGTACCTCTTGGCTTTTACTATTTAAAGCATACTTTCATAGCTGATAACTTTTATAATTATATATTTTCTCCCTAGTTAAGTATTTCAGAGTAAGTTTATGTGTGAACGTATAAACATTCTACACTGATAGCCACACAGACTCTCAATAAAATCTTACGTAACCACGGGCACGTGACTGTTGATACTGTTTGCTGTATTGCCTGGAATTTGTGGAATTTGATAGTAGTCAAGAAATGGAATTGAGCCGGGGGTGGTGGCGCACGCCTTTAATCCCAGCACTTGGGAGGCAGAGGCAGGCGGATCTCTGTGAGTTCGAGACCAGCCTGGTCTACAAGAGCTAGTTCCAGGACAGGCTCCAAAGCCTCATTGAAGGAAATTACAGTATCATCTTAACAAAAGTTAGTATTCTATACCTGAGATATTTCTTAATTTAAGTGCAGGTGGGCTTAAACACCGTGTTAATAGTTTTAGATAATCTCTTCGTCTCTCTTCCATCTTTGTCTCTCTCTATCCCCCTCTGCCACCCTCCACCGAGCATATTTTAAATTAAATTTATAATTGGAATTCTTAATTTTTTGCTACGAAATTACATGTATGGTTCACTTTGCACTGATTAACAGGTAAGCGTGAATGCAATTTACAAAAATCTGTTTTATTACATGTAAGATTTCTTACATATGATTTAATTTAAAATCATTCTTATTTTTTTCATGTTTCAGTTTTCTAATAATGTTTTATACTGTACTTTCAGCTGCTAATCCACTTTGAAATATATTATAGTATTTGATTTTTCTAATTTTAAATTTGGCTTGTGAAAGCTATTTCAGAGGAAGAAATACATTGGCTTTTCCTATGAGTTTAGTTGCATGACTTTCTAACACTAAAAATATTCATATAATCCCCAAAAACTATGTACATAAAATTTTCACAATAAATTTGGAAATAATATTCTGCACTTATCTGTGAAATTCAGCCAGTGGAAATCCAATTTATATATCATAAAGCCTAATATATATGCAATACAATGTTATCAAATCTTTTTTCTTTTTTTTAATGATAATAACATTTTTTCACACAATGTTTTCTGATTACTGTTTCCTTCCCCAAACTTCTCCCAGATCCTCCCACCTGTCTAGAAAACAAGCAGGCAAACAACAAAGCAAACAAACCAGATTTAAAAAAAAAAAAAAGAATAAAGAAAATTAGCAAAGAGAAAGCACAAGAAACACACACACACAAAAACCCACACAAACACAAAATCAGAAACTGTAACATACAAGCAGAAGGTCAGTAAGACCCCACAAAATGTCCAAACAAAGTAATATGAAGCAAAATGTTACCAAATATTAAAATGATGCACCATGGTGAAATGGTGCATCTGCAAGGATGAAAAAAAGCAGTCATTGTTTTCTCAGAGGAGCCTCCAGTCTTAAATAATCAGCCCTACGCAAATGCAAATAAGGGCAACACTGACTGAAATACATAAACATATATTACTGAGTATATCACAATAATTACAGAATGAAAGGGTCATAATTAGAGCAGAGAAGAGTGAACAAGGGAGTGTAAGACTTTAAGACAATCCTGAAGCCATTTTTGACAATTCTGAATCCTCTCAGCCTCTGTGCCATAGTGCTCCCCCTCCTCCCCTGGGAACCAAGGACCTAACAGCTACACTTGCACGTACTCAGTTCCTGAACAATTACCCATATACGTATGCTTTGGTTCTGTCCCCTGGGAAACGAGGTCAAAATGACCTCTTACCTCATCTGATCTGGCAACAGCTCTCCAGTCAATTATTGGTAATAGCCCTTTCAAATAAGCCAATCAGAATAGTCAAAGAACAACCCCCCTTGCTTCTGTGGCCCCTTTAAAAGTAGACTGTACCCGCTATTCGAGGTCCCTCGGCTTCCCGAATGCTGGGGGACCCTGTCATGACAGAATTAATAAAATCCTCATGCTTTTGCATCGGCTGTGATGTGTGGTCTCTGGGGGCGACTCCTTCTCGGTGTTTGGACGCCAGAGTCCAACAGGAGGAGTTGGAGAGGAAGATGGGAAGAGTCCAGCAGAAACAGAAGCGGGAGCCACGGAAGAGAGAGAGCTGCTTACTGGATTACATTCCATGGCTTATTCAGTGTGTTTTCTTTAACAATCACAACTGTCTGCTCAGTCCTGGCACTGCTAACAGTGGTCTGAGTCATCATCCTCCATCTATCATTAAACAAGGAAAGTCCTCCCCAGACTTGCTCACGGGATAATCTGAGGGAAGCCACACCTTAACTGAGGTTCCCACCTCCCAGAGGAATTTAGTGTCAAGCTGACACAAACCACCTCGCACATACGCAATAACACTTTGTTAAGCTAATGGTACAATTGTTCATTTTTTTTAAATTATTCCATTAACAATAGTTACACTTTTCTATTTTCTAACTTAAAGTCGTTTCTATTGGGATGCTTTCTGAACTGTGTTTGCTAAGCTTTTATTTCTCCAAGTGACCTTGCAATATCCATTCTGTCCAGGGCTATTCAACATGTTACTAAAGATAAAGTAAATAAGAGGTGTAAGACCTGCCAATGTGAGAGAAGATGGCCAGTAGGGAGAAATGGCACTTTCCTGTGAAATAAACGTATCTGGTAAGTGTCACTAAGGAAAGATGAGAGGCCAAAAAAAAAAAAAAAAAAAAAAAAAAGCCACGTACACTCACAGTAATCAGCAGACATGAGAGATAAAATAGGAAAATACTAAGCATGACATTTATAAGAGGAACGACAGACTCAAATTCAGCAGAAACACCAACAGCAGAAAAGGAGAGAATTCTCCATCTTCTCTAGATAGGGGTCTGGCCAGGTCAGGACTGCAGACATTGAAATCTGTACCCGGAATCCCATTTAACCAACGCCTGGAGAAAACAGTGGAGATTAGTACTGCAAGGAAGAGGATATCCTGGAATCAGGGTACAACAATATCTGAATGGCTCAGATATTCATGAGGGAAGCCTGACCCCTGCTGAGTTCAGGCAGAAAACAACCCCAGAGGCATCCTGTTGGGATCCTGTACAGCCTACTCACAAACCTGGTTTAACAAGTGTGAACTGATCCTGTGGGGACAAGAACCTCTCTACATCACATTACGTTGAGAACACTAAGTACACAGAGCAAGCCATAGAACAAACAGGACAAAAGTGGCAACTTGGGTGTAGAATAAAACCCAGCAGAAGAGCAGACTTCTCATCGGAAACGAAGCATCAAGGAATCTGGAATGACATATTCCATCTGACAGACAGGACTGCCAACTCTGATACCGTCTCTAGGTCTCCAGCAAAGCTACCAGAACTGGGAGAGAAAGAAAAACTGTCCGTGCTAAACAGAACTAGAGAAGCTCATGGCTACTAAGCAATTTCTATCGAAGTAGGTCCACGATGGGAAAGGAGATGCCGTTTGGTTGGAAGCCTCACCTCAGCTCCCTGACACCAAAGACAAAAAGTCTGGAGTATTTAGCTGGGAGCTTCACCCTGGCTCCTGGCAAAAGCTCTCTCTCCTGGGAGTTGCCTCAGTCCAAACTCCACCTCCAAGAAAGCCCACCAAATGGTAACCTCTACCCGGGGAAGGTTAAGACCACTCCCACAGGCTATTTAAACTGGCCCTCAGAGAATGAACTCCCCTCTTTCCTTTCCAGTGGTCGTTTTGGTTTTCTTCCCCCACCCTGGAGCACTGGCATCCATTAAACCTGGGCATCTTTTAATTCGGTCTGATTTGGTCTGATTGGGATTATTTGCATCCATGAGGAGATTTGTTGGTCAGAAAATACTTAACATTTGGAGAACCCACAGGTGGGGGCGAGGGGGTTGTTTTTCCCACTGGCCCAGGGCTAGATGGAAAATGCCCTTCTTGCCCATGCTCTCTGCTCCCTGCCAGGCTAAGATCGGCTTGGTCTCTGTGAGTCCCCCTTTTTCAAGTACATGCCTGTAGGACCCAGGGCCCATTTAAGTTTGTTTATGTTTGCCAATTTTCAGGCTTTCCTGTGTTAGTCACGGTCCGTGCCAGGTGCCCAATGCAAGCAGTGAGACTGTTCTCGCTGAGATGGGACTGAGTGGATAGAGATGTCTGCCCACTCATTTCTCATGACCCCCCACCCTGTTTTTTGACTCAAGAGCCCTATCACAGTGGATGCATTGTGATAGGCTTGAGTCCGGAGTCTATTTGGCATAGACTTCTAAAATGGGCTCTTGCGATTCGATGCCAGATCCTCTACATGCCCTGGGGCTGATTTTTACAAAAATTATTTTAAATTGGGGCGAACCTCTAACATAAAAATAAACAAGACTCCAAAAGCCCATGGTTTCTAGATGTGTTACTCCTGCCCCCACTCCCATTCCTCACTCTCCTCCTGGCTTCTCTGGCTGTTAGTCTCTCCCTGTTTGTTCTCTATAATGGATCTGGATCTGTGTCCCCCCCCCCCCATCTTTCCACTCTAAAACTGTATAGCTCTTCCATCCTTTTTCTGTTCCCTCTTTTAGCATCTGCTAATCTGGTCCTTAATGGGACCACCTGTGTACTTCCCTGATTTCTGCCACCTACCTCCACTGGGATTTTTAAATTGGTCAGCTAACACAGGTTCCTAAAAGAAGTTTGTCTGTTAAAATAATGTGGCCACAGTATGCACATTTTATGTCTATGTGAGTATGTGTGTCCATTGCCACAGTATGCTTGTTTTATGTCTGTGTATGTGTGTGTGTGTGTGTTTTAAGATCCATATGGCTTATAACTCCAGATTACAACAGCTCTGGGAAAAATTCAAACATGTGGGTAACCTTCATTTTGACCTCACCACCATCTTGGATAAGAGTACCCACATGTGTTAGTATTCTTTTATTAAGATTTTTTTTAATCTTCTTACATTTACTACCATTGGTAAGCTGTAACTAATTGGGTAAAGTACATGTCTAAATTTAGCTTATATGTCTAGTTTAAATATAACTAACAGGTATTCAAATTCTCAAGTGCCTTTACAGATCTGAGCTTATGACATTTAACAAAAAAGCCTTTAGCACAGAGACACGCCAGCTCCCACAGCATCCTATAGCTCCTTCAAAAAGATGCATGGTTGCAAAAGATCTTCCAAATCAAGGCTTGCCTTTGGGTATGGCAAAGCCATCCGCACAGCAAAAAGTGGCCTTCCACCTCTTCTGCTTCCTGGATGCTACCCAGAAGATCGATTGTCTCTTCCTGCCAAGAGAGGTAGACTAAATCTTCCTCCCACAGGAAAATCTTTAGGCCTCTTGTACTCCGCAGCTAATGGCAAGCACTGCTTCTAAGGACTAAGGAGAGACTTGGAATTGCCTGCGTATATTAAAAAAAAAAAAAGCTGTCTCATTTCTGCTCATTTATCCTCTTAGATCTGTCTAATAGTATTTGATGACTTAAGGTACTGGTAGCTTATTATCTAATTTGTTAATTTTCCTATTAAAATTATAGACAGGTGTGCCTCTTTCACAGATTTCATGGTTTAGGATGAACAGGTTTTAGGTATATCTTAAATGATCCAAAGTTCTAGAATGTTCCTGTTCCAGTTGTTTTACAGATACCTGCAGGTTCAAAAAAAAAATGGCAAAAAAAAACTAACAGTGTCCAGAGCATATTTTAACCCCACCCATTCTCAAGCATATTTTACAGGTCACTCCTGCTGTCTGGGCCACGACCAATTTACAGAGCACTCGCCAGACAATGCCAACACCTGCACCAGCTTTCAGGACTTCACCATTAACTCAAAAGGACACCAACCAACTAAACACTGGTTGTAAAAGGGCATATCTGCTCTTGTGTCTCACTTATAAAGCCTCCCCTGTACAACCAGGGCACTTCCCTGTCCCATTCTTTCTGGCTGTTAATGACTTCCCATGGCTAGCCCCAGTTATAGCCCCAATAATAACAATATATGTTTTTCTCCTGGGCACCTGCCTTCTCATCTCCCTCAAGAAACACATGCCTAATGTCTCCAAGATGACAGTAAACTGGATGCCTCTCCAGCCACACCTCTCGCTGAGCGTGAGCCCACCAACGTCTAGCTCTCACCTCTCCCACATCGCCCCATGCCCAAAGGAAGTAGCCAGACTTGAGCTGGAGCCCCTTTATCCAAAGAAAGTCAGGAATGTTTGGTTGGAAGTGTCACCTCAGCTCCCTGGCCCCCCTTTATACAAAGTGTCTGGAATATTTAGCTGGCAGCTTCACCCCACCTCCTGGCATAAGCTCCCTCCCCTGAGAGTTGCCTCAGTTCAAACCTCACCTTTGAGAAAGCCTGCCAAATGGTAACCCCTCCCCAGGGAAGGTCAAGACCACTCCCAAAGGCTATTTAAACTGCCCCCAGAAAATGAGCACATGGTCTTCTAGTTCCCCATGGTCTCCCCCTTTCCCACTACCCCTCTCTGTGTTTTCCCGGGATCCCCCAGGAGGGAGTATTGCCATTTATTAAACCTGGGCATCTTTTAATTTGGTCTGATTGGGATTATTTGCGTTGGCGGAGAGGTTTGTCAGCCAAGAAAGTACTTAACAAACACGAACTGTTCTTATCTCTTAGAGTCCAAACACTTCCCCATGAGGAGTAATGTAGGTTTGTTTATAAATGGATACTTTACAGAAACATCCCCAGACTTGGTCCCTTTTTCTGGTGATTTGGGTAAATGGGAGACTGGAATCAAAATGGGGCTCCACAGAACAGGAGACAAACGTTCATCTGAGGTCTGTTGTCCATTTCTTTCTATTTGAAAGGCAGTTTTGGACACAAAATTGTATTCAATTTTTAATTGGATTTTTGGATTATTTGCCTTCTTACTGTCATTTTCAGTTCTTTATATATTTTGGATATTAACACTCTATAAGATATGTAATTGGTAAAGGTCTTTTCCAATTCTGTAGCCTGTCACTTTGTTCAAATAAGGGTGCCCTTTGCCATAGAAAAGCTTTTCAGTTTCATAAAGCTCTATTTATTTATTTATTTATTTATTTATTTATTTATTTAGTTAGTTAGTTAGTTAGTTAGTTAGTTAGTTGGTGTTTTGGTCTCTCAAGATAGTTTCTCTATAGCTTTGGAGCCTGTCCTGGAACTAGCTCTTGTAGACCAGGCTGGCCTCGAACTCCCAGAGATCCGCCTGCCTCTGCCACCAGAGTGCTGGGAATAAAGGCGTGCGCCACCCACCACCACACGGCATGAAGTTCTATTTTTAATTGTTGATCTTAGTGCCTGTGCTACTGGTATATTATTTAGACAACCTCTTCCTGTGGTAATGAGAGTAAGAATATTCTCCACTTTTTCTTCTATCAGATCAAAACAACTCAAAAGAAATGCTAGCATGGCAATGGAGAAAGAAAAACACTTACTGACTGTTTGAGCCAGTACAACCACCAGAAATCAGCATGAAGTTTCCTCAAAAACTAAAATATAGCCACCATATGATCCATTTAAACCACTCCTGGACATCCCTCCAAAGGACTCTATATCCTACCCAAATATGCTTACTATTCCATTTTCATTACTGTTCTGTTCTCAATACAAAAAATAAAATAAAATAAAAACAGCCTAGGACACACACTAGCTGATGAACAGATAGTAAAATATACACAAAGGACTATCACTCCATTTACAGAAAAAATGAAATTACGAAAGTCACACGTAAATGGACGGATCTGGAAATAATGGTTCTGAGTGAGGTTACTTGGGCCCAGAAATATAGCTTCTGCATGCCTGCCCTCCTGTGTGCATGTTATCCTTGAGTTCTTAGATGAATGTGTTTAGCTGGAGTACACAAAGAAATCAGAACACTGGTAAGGTCATAGGAGGATTTCAAGAAAACAGATGGTACAAAGGGTGAGAGGAGAAAAATGAAATGGAAAGGCAGGATAAGGAGCGGGTATGAGGAGGAGGAAGAATAACAAGCAAAACCTTTTAAGTCTCATAGAAACCTACTATTTTACATGTACGTGATATATATACATAATATATTATACATATGTGTGTAGGTATACATATATATATGGAAACAATTTAAATTTCAAAGAGTTGTTGTGTGTTGTGTATCAGGGAGCACAGCTTCTTTCAGACAGCATCTTCTATCAATGAAAAGAATCAGGGTCAGGAAAGGGAGGCCCCTTTCCAAGGTGGTAGTCAGTGGGTCCTATAGCTCACTCCCAAACCTTAAAGGCTATTGCAATTTCTCTGGGATCCACTCCAGAATCTGATGGTGAAACTCAACTGCTGAAGACATTTGAGACACAGGGCATAAAGAAACGAAGCTAGTACTGATCTACAAACTTCGGTGTTGAGGGCTAGATACACTGGAAAGACATTTATGAGCTACAGCCATCAGCGGTCTCACAAGATATGCTTCCCAGTGCAATAGTGGAATGATTGTTATGAGGATAACTAACTACTTTTTGATCCTGAAATTGCCAGTGTTTTGTGGTCTCCACTGTAACTGAAGCTTCATCCTCACCCAAGGCCTGCCCTGGCCTCTGCAGGGAAGCTCTGAACCTGCCACAAGGTGCTGAGCCTCAGCAGCTCTCCACGGCCCCTCGTGCATTCCAAAAGTACCACGTGACAGAGTTCTGCACTACACAGTATTTGACAAGTTCTGTTGGCAGCTTGAAGTACACTCTGCTCCTCACTGGAACAAATCAGCTTGTTTGGTCCCAGAAAATTCACCATGCTGCTTCTCTCTCTCTCTCTCTCTCTCTCTCTCTCTCTCTCTCTCTCTCTCTCTCTCTCTCTCTCTCTCTCTCTCTCTCTCTCTCTCTCTCTCTCTNCTCTCTCTCTCTCTCTCTCTCTCTCTCTCTCTCTCTCTCTCTCTCTCTCTCTCTCTCTCTCTCACTCGCTTGCTCAGTCTCTCACTCTCTCGCTCTTTCCCCGTCCCAGGGTTTCTCTGTATAACAGCCCTAGCTGTCCTGAAACTAGCTTTATAGACCAGGCCGGCCTTGAACTCACAGAGATCCTCCTGCTTCTGCCTTCTGGGATTAAAGGCGTGTACCACCTCATTAAGCATTGCCAATTACTTTCTACCCCAGACATCCAGCACCAATAATCTAATAAAGGAAAGCTTTCACTTTCACAGATTACTAATGAAAATATCACATAACTGACTCGGATATGCTAGTTGCTTGGCTCAGAAACTTCACGGGTCAGGCCTCCTCCATCTGGACCTCCGTCAACACTCTTATCTCCTTAACTGTCATAACAGATATTAATCCCTGAGCAGACAATGGTAGTTCTTATCGCAGAACCCTAAAATTAACCAAAATTCTTCCCCCACAAATAACACTACAGCAATATTCCACTCACAGGTATCAATTTCTGACCTAGTTTGTTTCCTGTTACTATGGGGGGGAAAAAACCTTAAACAAAAACAACCTACCTGTGTATTTGTGCATATGCACATGTGTACATGTGTGCCGTGAGTGTGCGTGTGCGTGTGCAGTGTGTGTGTGTGTGTGTGTGTGTGTGTGTGTGTGTGATCACTGAAAGAAGCCAGACCAAGTACTGTAGACAGGAACCGAGCGGATGGAATGGAATGAGAGACCATGGAGGAATACTGCTTATTGGGAAGACTTTATCTTGTTTTCTTACAGAACCCAGGATCACTTGCCCAGGGATGGGATGGTCCATGCTAGTCTGCCCTCCCCCAATCATTCATTAAGATAACTTCTCACAGACACAGTCACAGGCCAATGTGATGGAACCCATTCCTCAGTTTCTGTTTCCTCTTCCAAGGTGTCTCTTGGAACACGAAGTAACACACTGGTGTTGTCCTGCTACTGAAACCAGTTAAGGATTCCATGAAAAATGAAAATGACAAACTAATGTTCATGGTTAAATATTTACAAAAAATGTGTAAACCAAATTCAAAATCACATGAAATTGTTTGCTCACCACAAGTGGGCTTTATTGTAGAGGTGAAGGTGTGGTTCAACATACATAAATCAATATATATTGTAAAAAATATAAATGAACTCAAGCGAAGAAAGGAAGAAATCATAGGATTTTATTTTTCGTTTCTCTCTATATATCTTTGTTTTTCTGTTGGTTGGCTTGGTTGGTTTTGTTTGTTTGTTTGAAACAGGGTTTCTCTATGTATCAGCCTTTAACTCACAGAGATCAGCCTGTTTCTGCCTCCCAAGGGCTGGAATTAAAAGCATGCACCACTACTGCCCAGATCATAGGATTTTCTTAATAGATATAAAAATAGATTTTGACAAAAAAAAAAACCTCAACACCCTTCATGATAAAATTCTTCAAACAGGAAGAAATAGATCTGAACGTAATAAAGGATGTATAAAGAGACATTTAAAAAGATATAGAGAGAGAGAATAGATAAATAAGAAGATAAATAAAAGAGATATGAGTAGTAATGAGAAGTCAAAGTCTCCTTATTTGCAGGGGACATGATCATGATTTGACAGAGCTCAATACTCTGCCAGAAAACACAAAGAACAGAACAGTAAATACAATTACAATGAAGGAGTCAAAATTAAAATAAAAAATCAGTGGCCTTCCCCTATACAACTGGCAATCATTTTGAGAAATAAATCCATGAAATAATCTTATCATCGATACCTTGAGAAAACAATAACCTTGTGATTCACTTAATAGTGGAAGGGAGAGACGTCTACAACGAAAAGATCAAACTTTAAAGAAACGGAGAAACTAAAGAAAAGCCAAACATGGCTAAGAATATCAATAATAAGTACTGAGAAAATGTCCATTATACAAAAGCAAAAGCAAACATCCAATATTCAAAGCAAATCATTGAATATATAGATTCAGCTCAGTCTGTTAAAACTGCGATGTCGTTCCTCACTTATGTAGATAAAACCAATGTTAAATCCTTAGGAAGCACAAAAGACCCTGCATAGCTAAATCAATCCTAGAAAAAAGAATACTCCTCAATGAATCCCCATGCTACATTCTGTATAATGCAGAGCCATACAATTGAAACAAGCATAAAGCAGTCTTAAAAAACAGACATGTAGATAAAAGTATTCAAAGTATTGGAATTGAAGCCATGAAAATACGTCCATGTGATTCCGTCCCCTTGATTTTAGACAAACACCCCAGAATCATACGTTAGAGGAAAGACAGTGAGAGAGGAGGGAGATCTGACTTTCTACCTCCCCACCCCCTACTCTCCTCCCCCCCCCCCACATCATTTGTTGGTATTGAAAGGAACTGTCTGCCCCCTGATAGCCTGGTGCCCGCTTCACTTGGTTTATCAATCAGGGGCAATGGGAACTGCAGGAAAATTCCTGGGCACTGCCAGAATTTACACCAGCAGCTGGGATGCCCTCCTAACCTCTCTCGAAAACTCAGAGCCCTGCAGCTTCAGCCTAGCCTGAAATGCTCAAATCCCCAAGAACATCACTCCAGTATTGCTGGTAGCAATAGAAGCCAGGGGCTGATGGGGGATAAAAACCAGCTAGCAGAAGTGGGCTGCTAGGTGCGGATCTTTGGATGTTATACTGTAGTTTTCTATGGTCGTAGAACTAAGGCTTCTTCCCTTCTAAGGACATTTCCTAGTTCCCTCTCCTGCCCCTCCTCTCTCTTCCTCTTTGCCCTCCTGCCCTCTTCTCCCTCCTTCTGCCGTCCCTCCCACACCTCCCTCTGTCCCTTCCTTCCTCCTTGCCTCGTTTACATTTTTGGGAAAGGTCTTGCCCCATAGTCAGACTGCCCTGAAGCTTGCTGCCAGGATCACTGTGAACTCCAGATTCCTCCCTTGGACTCTCTGTTCCTGGGATTTCAGCTGCACCCACCTGCCTGACTTAACTTTGTTTTGTTTCTTTCAGTTGTTTGATTGGGAACAGCTTTCTCTCTTTTAAGGGCTGTCATGCGACCTTCTCTACTTCAAGGGGCAACTGAGAGCCTCTCATGTGGCCTCCCTTTTTCCACTCTCAGGCTTGTCTCACGTGTCTAAGTGGAGAAAACTTCTTGGTTTAAGGGATCATGTGATTTGTTAAGCTAACCCATCTAGTCACTTTGTCTGAAGGCCCGTGTTTGAATAATTCATTCCACCTACAAAATTTCTTCACCGAGGACTAAGATTGTTCTTTGACTAGACTGTATGAGTCTCCCAGTAACTGGGATTCTTGAGGAGCCATCTTGAAATTCTGCTTCCTACAAGGGTTTGTCTTTGTTTTGCCAGCAGTTGTGAGACTGTTGTGGACTGCTTGCTGTTCACTGAGATGTTAGAGTGTGGGTTTGTGTCGTTTGTGTCTTCTGCCAGTTTGACTCGAAGCCACTCTCAATCTCTTTCAGCTCCCCCGTCACTTCTCCTCTCTTGTGCTCCTGAGAGACATGAACCATGAACAGTGGACCATGGACAAAAGCATGTCTCATATTTTGTTACTTTTTACTTTAATTCTTTCTCTGATTCTTTTGAGATAAGTTTTATTGGCACACCTTTCCTGCCTTCATGTTTTTACTAAAACCACTGAACAAACCCTTAATTTTATGGTTTCTTTATATTCTTTCTTATTAAGAAAAAATATGGGATTTCAGAAGCCAGACAGGCAAAAAGCTTTTTTGTATATTGATAAAAAAAATTCTGTTTTTGAAAATTTGGAGCATACCTGACTGGATGGGAGGGAGGCTAAGGTCCATCAAATTCCTTGTAAGTTCTCTGTAGTTCCTAGCAGAGATGGAGGAGGAGCTTGTGAAATGAACTTGAGATTGTAAATGGTGAGTTGGTGTTTCCAAGACACACATGTGGGATCGTCTCTTCAGCTGCTTTGCAACCTCCTTAGCCCTCTTCCATCCATGGTCCCAAATGCCATCTCAAGTACTAGGGACAGGTCCTGATTCCATCACTAGGAGTCCCACAAATCCAAGCTACACAAACTGTCACACATATGCAGAGGACCTAGCAAGGACCTATGCTTGCTTTTGTCTGTTGGACCAAAGTCTTTGAGCTCCCAGGAACTCAGCTGTCTCTGTAGGTTCCCCATCAAGACTTTGATACGCCCTGGCTCTATAATCCCTCCTCCCCCTCTTCAATAGGACTCCCAGAGGTAGGCCAAGTGCTTAGCTGTGGATCTATGCATCTGCTTCCATCCTTTACTGGATGAAGTTTCTCTAGTGACAGCTAGGGTAGTCATTAATCTCATTACAGTAGATGGCCAGTTCAGGCACCCTCTCCACTATTGCTGGTTTTAGCTGGGGTCATGCTTGTGGATTCCTGAGTTTCCTGGGCATCAGATTTCTCCCTAACCCAAATGTGACCACCCATCAAGATATCTCTTTTCATTACACTTCCCTTCCATCCTACCCCAACCTGCCCATCCTGATCACTCATGTTCTCATACTCCCATTCCCCATTTCCTCCACCACCACCCCCAGATTGCCTAGGAGATCTCTTATCCCTACAGAGCGAAATCCATGTATCTCTCTTTAAGCCCTCCTTGTTACTTAGCCTCTCTGTAGCTGTGAATTACAGCCTGGTTATCCTTTGTTTTATAGCTAATATCCACTTTTGAGTGAGTACATAGCATGTTTTTTTTTTTTCTTTCTGATATGGGTTACCTCACTCAGAATATTTTTTTTCTAGTTTCATCCATTTGCCTGCAAATTTCATTATGGCATTGTTTTTCTGCAGCTAAGAAATACTCCACTGTGTCAATGAACCACATTTTCTTTATTCATTCTTCATTCGTGGGGCATCTAGGTTGTTTTCAGGTTCTGGCTATTACACATAAGACTGCTGTGAACAGAGCTGAGCAGCTGTCCTTTGGGTATGACTGAGTACCTTTTGGGTATGTGCCCAAGATTGCTAGAGCTGGATCTTAATAACCTATGGTGTAGGTGTTAGCCTCAAGGCTGAAAATGAACATTACCTAATATTTTATCTTTTTAAAACTCTTATTACTACTCCTTGCAAAATGGCAAGACAACAAAGGGATCACTTGGTCCTTATTTTTGGTGTGCTCTCCTTAGGATCATAATGCTTCTGCTCTCCTGGTGTTATGTGGTGAAGGAGGAGGCCCTACTCTCTTATGACTTCGTCATTGCTGCCGCTTTATTAGTCTTTTTGTAGTAAATTCTTTCCACAAAGCTATGCAATTGCATAACCAGTTTCAACTTGATCTGAGAAGTGAATGTCATGGCACTGTTGCTAAAGCCGTCATGTCGTTTTACCTCAGAGAGTTCACCTACCTTTGTCTCACTGCTCTGTAGTCTATATATGAGATGCTGTTGACTATCATGACACACAGGTTTGGAAAATTTTTATGATGGGGTGCAGAACTCTGTGCTTCGGATTCTTTTGTGTTCTATTTGCTTACTGTGTTTATACACCTGTTCCAGAGAATATTGAAGAACCCTGGAAAGTGAGATTCATGGATGCTCTCATAAAAACGATATCATTTGTGGTAAAATATTTTTTTTTACTGGGGGAACTGGGATACCGTGTTATAAGTATATTTGAAACTTCTTTTAATTCAAAGTGTCTGAAAGAGATTTCTGTTTTCTTTTTTTGTTTCTGTTTTTGGTATTTGGTTGGTTGGTTGATTCCATTTGGTTTTGGATTGAGTTTTAGTTTTGGTTTTCAAGATAAGGTTTCTCTGTGTGACCCTGTTTGTCATAGAACTTACTGTGTAGACCAGACTTGCCTTGAACTCAGAGATCTGTTTTCCTCTGTATCCTGAATGCTGGTATAAAGGCATTCACCACCACCTGGCTTTCCTTATGATATGTAAATCAGATAATATTGATGTGTAATTAATCACTAGAGTGTCTAACTGATTACCTACTGACACAGGGACATACAATGTTTACTAAACCGGTCCATGCAATGACCATATATCAACATCAGCATAAAAGATATAGTATTATCTACAAAGAATATTTAGAAATTGTCAGGAAGTTTGGATATGTTTAATCTTCTCAGTAATACCCAGGCTCATACAGTCCTTGAAAACTAACTCATTTATGTCCGTTAAGTTTAAACTTTTGATGCATTTAATCATTTGTTGTTCTAGTGATTTTCTTTTTAAAGGTGGTTCTCAAACTTTTTGTTTACAGAAAATTTGCATATTCTTTGCATTACTGAGGCTTCCAAATAAATTTTTATTTGGGTATATATTGGGCATATTATTTGGATAATATTTGTCAATATTAACTATTGAACAAATTTTTATAATGATAATGATGTTGTCATTATAAGTTAGTAAAACCAATAGATTTACAATTATACCAAATGTGTTTTAATAACATACAGAAGTGATAGTGGCATTTAGTCTATTTTCTCAGATCTCTTTACTACAATTTTACTCTGAAAAAGTTATTATTATTTCAATTTTATACATGAAAATAAAGAGTCAGCATATGGGGGCCTGGAAAGATGGTTCAGTGGTTAAGAGCCTGACTGCTCTACCAGAGGACCTGGGTTCAATTCCCAGAACAAACATGGCAGCTCACAACTGTCTGTAATTCCAGGTCCAGGGGACCTGATACCCATAGCAAAACATCATTGCATATAATATAAAAATAAATAAAAATTTAAAAACCCACAATTTAAAAAAATCAGCATATGAAATTAATGCTTACTTTGAGATCAGTCTAGTGTTACAGTGCTTTGTATATATATGCATTGAAACTCAGTCATATTTTTATTGAAATTTCATATACTATATTCTGATGATGGTTCCCCTCTCACATCACCTCCCACACACTCCTCACCTCCCCATCCATTCAATTCCACCCCTTCTTTCTTTCTTTAGAAAATAAACAGGCAAAAAAAACAGACAAAAAAAAAACACAACACATACATATACAACTACAGAAACACAAAATTGGAAGCCATAAATTACAAAGAGAAGACCAGTAAGATATTTTATTTTTTTTTGGTAGCCGCATTTCTTTTTTTTTTAATTTTTATTTATTTGTTTATTTATTAAAGATTTCTGTCTCTTCCCCACCGCCGCCTCCCCCTTTCCCTCCCCCTCCCCAAATCAAATCCCCCTCCCTCGTCAGCCCAAAGAGCAATCAGGGTTCCCTGCCCTGTGGGAAGTCCAAGGGCCACCCACCTCCATCCAGGTCTAGTAAGGTGAGCATCCACGAAACTGCCTAGGCTCCCCCGAAACCAATAGGTACAGTAGGATCAAAAACCCATTGCCATTGTTCTTGAGGTCTTAGTAGTCCTCATTGTCCACTATGTTCAGCTAGACCGGTTTTAACCCGGGCTTTTTCAGACCCAGGCCAGTTGGCCTTGGTGAGTTCCCGATAGAACATCCCCCTTGTCTCAGTGTATGGGTGCACCACAGGCAAATGGATGGAAATAGAAAACACCATCCTGAGTGAGGTAAGCTAGACCCAAAAAGAGGAACATGGATGTACTCACTCATATTTAGTTTCTAGCCATAAATAAAGGACATTGAGCCTATAATTCGGGTTCTTAGAGAAGCTAAATAAGAAGGAGAACCCAAAGAAAATCATATAGGCTTCCTCCTGAATATTAACCTTCATCAGGCGATGAAAGGAGACAGAGACCCACAATGGAGCACCGGACTGAAATCTCAAGTTCCAAATCAGAAGCAGAAGGAGAGAGAGCACAAGCAAGGAACTCAGGACCGCGAGGGGTGCACCCATACACTGAGTAAGATATTTTAAAATGCCTAAAAAATATTAGACAAAAAAAACTGCAGAATACTATAGAGTTTGTTTTGTGTTGACCATCTGTGCTGAACATGGGCCTACCCTTCAGTGTGGTTTATATACCCAGTAAGACTCCACTGGATAAAACTAATTTTTGCAATGCAAACCGTGATTGGTTTGAGATACCTACTTGATTAATGATAGTAGCTCCTGTGCACTTCCCCTTCCTAGCACCAGAGCCCCATCTGGTTTGAGCTTGTCTAGCCCCGTGCATGCTTCCATGGTCTCTGAATCCTATGTGTGTCCGTCCTGCTGTGTCTGGGAGACATGATCTCCTTGGAATCATCTATTTCCTCTGCCTCTTTCAATCCTTTCACCTCCTCTTCCCTATGGCTCCCTGAGACTTGAGGGGAGGGGTTTGATGAAGACATCCCACTTGAAAATGAATATAGAAAAGTCCCTCACTTTCTATACATTGTCCAGTTGTGAGTCTCTCTATTTGTTCCCATCTATCACAGGAAGAAGCTTCTCTAAATGTGGCTGAGCAAGACACTGATCTATGCGAATCACAGAATTTCATTAGGAGTCATTTATTAGCCTATAACGAACTAATAACATTTGTGTTTCCCCAAGCCTCTGACCTATCCAGTCTCAGGGTCTTAGCCACTGAAGCAGAGTCAGTCATGGGTTCTAAAATCCGGACAGAGAGTGGTTGGTAACTCCCACAATATTTGTACGACTATTGCATGAGTCTATCAACCAGGAACACTGTAAACCACAGGGTTTGTAGCTGGGTTAGTCTTTGCTGTTCTTTACTGGGGGTAACCAGAGTGCCTTCCAGTACCATGAGCAATAGTCAGTAGGGGAAAGAGCTCTAGTTGGGCAGCAGCTCAACTGCTTCCTGTTGAATGAGGTATGTAGGTGATATTTTCATAACATTATTTTGTGGAATGCAGCCATTAGTCTTGGCAATGACTTGAGTTATTGTGAGGTTTTCTTGGGGCCGATTAGGTCAATTAATAAATTAAACGCAACCTATTTCTGGCACTGGACTTTTTAGTTGGTGGTAAAAGATGTCTAATTTGGATATTGTCAACTCTGTTATTTGGTAACTCGATAGATAGATAGATAGATAGATAGATAGATAGATAGATAGATAGATAGATAGATGTGTGTATGTATGTATATATGTGTGTGTGTGTGTGTGTGTGTGTGTGTGTAAAAAGTTTAAGAATCTTCTATAACAGTGGCTTTCCAATGACCCCTCAAGGGTTACTTGATTATGGTGGATGCTTTTTGTGTGGCTTTAAAAAAAATATGTCCTTGTGATTCTATGGATTTCTTTAGCGGTCAATATTGTTGATTTTCTCAAAGAACCAGGTCTTTGTTTCATTTATTTTTGTTTTGATTTTTTGGATTGCTTTCTGTGTTTCTATTTTGTTGATTTCAGCCCTCAGTTTGATTATTTCCAGTCTTCTACTCCTCCTGGGTGAGCCTGCTTTTTTTTTTCTAGAGCTTTCAGGTGTGCTGTTAAATCTCTAATGTGAGCTTTCTCCATTTTTTTTTAAATGTGGGCACTTAGTGCTACAAACTTTCCTCTTAGTACTGCTTTCATAGTGTCACATAGTTTTGGGTATGTTGTGTCTTTATTTTTGTTGAATTCAAGGAAGACTTTTAATTTCTTTCTTTATTTCTTCCCTGACCCAGGGGTAGTTCAGTAGTTGACTGTTCAGTTTCCATGAGTTTGTAGGCTTTCTGGGGGTAGAATTGTTGTTAAATTCTAACTTTATTCCATGGTGATCCAATAAGACACAGGTGGTTATCTGTGGAAGTTTGCTTTGTTACCGAGTATGTGATCAATTTCTGAGAAGGTTCCATGAGATGCTGAGAAGAAGGTATATTCTTTCCTATTTGGGTGGAATGTTCTATAGATGTCTGTTAAGTACATTTGATTCATTACCTCCATTAGTTCTCTTTTTTCTGTTAGGTTTCTGTCTGGTTGACCTGTCCATTGGTGAGAGAGGAGTGTTGAAGTCTCCTACTATTAGTGTGTGGGGTTTGATGTATGCTTTGAGTTTGTTTCTTTGAAATATGTGGGTGCTTTAATATTAAGGGCATAGAGAGGCTGGTCTCCCTCCTTCTCTCTTTTTACTTTCCAGTTACCCTAATAAAAGCCCCTCTACATGAATTCTGTTGTTTGGTGTCTTTCTCTCATGAGCCGATTTTCTTTCTTTCTTTCTTTCTTTCTTTCTTTCTTTCTTTCTTTCTTTCTTTCTTTCTTTCTTTAAAAAATTACAGCAGTAACTGTGGCCTCATAAAATAAATTTGTCAGTATTCCTTCTGTTTCTATTTTGTGTAATTGAGGAGTATTAACTTTAAATCTTCTTTGAAAGCCTGGTAAAATTCTACCCTAAAACTATCTGGCTTTGGATATTTTTCTTAATAGATGTTCCTATATGCATGTTCCTATATATGCATACTTGTTTTTAAATTGAAAGTTTATACTATTAAAAATATCTTGAATATAATGAAACAACAGTTCTGATACTATCAACAGTACCTGTCACTCCTCAAACATAATTTTATACAACTACCATTTTGATCTCCTACTTGTTACAGTCTTCTAGAATTTATCTTTTTTTAACTTTTGTTTTTCAGATATATAATGTAGCAGCTAATTCTACAAAGAAGACCATATGTACCGCTGGCCCTGATAAACCATTTTACCTTGTTCTTACTATCTGTGTAACAATGATCAGCCATGGGGTTTTCTGGAGTAGGTACTCTCACCATTAATGTAGATGGGCATAATATCTGTATTCATGTATAACCTTAGCATCATGAAGCAGACACAGCAGTAAATGCACTGAAATATTCTAGACACATAAAATATATAATGATTTAACTGAAATCAGTCAGCGATGTTTTAGATGGCACATCAGAAATACTAAAAAGAGCCTGTCTTCAATTTCATGAATAGAAGGTGAATTCTTCCGGCTTCAAGTCATCTTAAGAAGAGAAGATGCTGTTTTATAGCTTTTTCATAGAGGACATGAACTATGAGTAACATAGTTACTGAATAGCATTTTAACACACTGAACTAAACTAGTGATGATGGAGACTGCATAGAGGGCAAAACATTTGCTGTGCAAGCATTAGTTTCTGCCCCAAGGTCTCCAGAGCTCACAGACTGTGGGATATGGTAGCATGCATCTCCTACAGAGGGAGGGGAGGTAGAGGCAGGAGGATCACTAGAAGCTCCTGGGCCAGAAAGACTGACTTCTACAGATGGAACAACTGAACCTGTCTTTAACAAGTTCAAATGATAAGGAAAACAGCCAAGTTTATACCTGACTTCCACAAGCACACATGGCCAACATGTTTACACACACATACAAACATATACACACACACAGATAATTTTATAACACTAAATTGAATGACCAACAAAATAAAATAATACTGGAACATACATAAAATGCCACTTTTCAGAAAATGTTGTTTTAAATAAAATTATAGTTTATAAATAAATTATAATTATTATTACAGAATAAATTATAAACCAGCTGGTGGTAGCACGTGCCTTTAATCCCAGAACTTGGGAGGCAGAGGCAGGCAGATGTCTGTGAGTTCAAGGCCAGTCTGGTCCACAGGGTGAGTTCCAGAACAGCCTTGGCCACACAGAAAAATACTATGTATATTTACCACTCCTGAAACTCCCTACTTCACCCTCCAAAGTTCCTTACCTGTGTTGTTTCCTCCAACACCACATAAGAACCCATCAAGTCCAGTCTGTACTGCCTGAATACTCTTGGATGTTTAGCTATCCACAGGAGGCCAGGTGATGTACCAGAAGCCACATCCTTAAAAAAATTGATTCTCCCTCTTTGACTGGCTAAAAATGCCAATAGCTCCTTGGCTGGGAGTAGGACTTTATGTTCACTGCTCTCTTCCACTATGGGATTTAGCCAGATTTGAATTTGCATGGGTTGGTGCATGCTGTCACAATCAGAGAATTCATTAAACTGTCATTTTATACCTTGAGAACCTTCTTTCTTTGTATTCAGTCACTATCTCTAGCTTATATAGTCCTTCAGTCCCCTCTTCTGTAATGATCTCTGGGTTTGGGCAGGAGAGAAGGCACTATGGATGTTCCATTTATAGTTGAACCTTCGTTAGTCTTTTATTCTCCTCACCTTAGTCCATTTGCATCTCTTTATTAATCACAGTCTACTACAAACAGAAGCTTCTCTGATGAAGACTGAGAGATGTACTGATCTAAGAGTCCAAGAGTCAGTCATTAAGAGTCAGTTTAATAATCTACGTTTAACAGAGTGGCAGTAGTAGGTTCTCTCCCATGTCCTATGGCCTTTCTATCCACAGATTCTTAATGAAACACGGAATTAGATATAAATTTCATCCTTTATAATGGTACTAAAATGCAATAAGATTGTGGTTGGTTATCCCCATGATGGTCAAACCCCTGCTTTAAAAGTGAGCAAGTCTTGCTAGTCCAGTGGTTATTGTAGCTCACAGAGTTCACAGTTGAGCAAAACTGGTGCTTCTCTGGCAGTATGCATAGCATCTTTCAACCCTATAAAAACTACCAAGTAGGAATTAAGCTTCCAGGTCAATATCAGCTTAATATCTCCAAACATTTATTTATTTATCATTTGATAGATTTATACATTTTCCTGATTAATTCCCTTCTCTCAATTAGTTCTGTGTCTGCTGGGAATCCATTTGCTCAACAAGTTCTTCTCCTACTTTCACGTGGTATGGGAGGTCCTTCTGTCTATGTGTTGCTTTTATTGGTTAATGAATAAAGAAACTGCCTTGGCCTGTTGATAGGGCAGAACTTAGGTAGGTGGTGAAAACTGGACTGAATGCTGGGAGAAGGAAGTTGGAGGGAGACACACCATGGAGCCACCAGAGTCAGACATGTCGAATCTTTGTTTGTAAACCACTGCCACGTGGTGATATACAGATTAATAGAAATAGGTTAAATTAACAGAAGAGTTAGCCAATAAGAAGCTAGAGCTAGTGGGCCCAGCAGGGTTTTAATATAGTTTCTGTTTGTTTATTTTGTTTCTGGGAGGCCGGGACAAACAAGTGGCGTCCTCCGTACAACATTCAAGTCTTCATTCTTTTGTGTGATCCAATGAGTTTAATATCTTCTTGTTTGAGCCTTGGAAGGAGATTATTTACTATAGGAAGGGTAAATAATTAACAGCTATGCAAGAAAATGACTCATCTTCTTATTAACCTATAGCAACCACTATTTACTCAATGCAATGGTATTGTATTGAGCCATCTGCTATCCATAATGAATTATTCATGAACTCAATCTTGTGCTGATATGGAGAAGATAAATGTATTGAGAATTTCATGCTACCAAAATACTGTTAGGAAATAAAATAAATCCTCTAGAGTATGATCACTGTTTAATTTTATCATTACATGTGTGCATATTTATTGCTATTAAAATGTTCACTGTTTAAAATTTTGTCTTGCTTTTATAGGGCACATTATTTGAAAACATAGGTCTTATGAAATATGAAGAAGTATTTTCACTAATAGCAGCAGCTCACTATACAAAACCAATTTCAGATGAAAACATTACAGTGATTGACACAAACTTTAGTGACATTCCTGTTCGTCTGTACTTGCCAAAAAAGAAGTCTGAAAGACAGAGACCAGCTGTAATTTACATTCACGGTGGCATCTTTGTCTTCGGAAGTTGCAGTAAGTGTATTTCTGATATATGTGTTGTTCATATATTAATATTAAAATAAGTGCTATGCATTGACAGAGTACGTAACACTATAAAGTTGACTTGAATAATATTTGCTCCTTAACAGAGATACATTGGAATGTATGGGTTATGGCTCACACATATTGGTAAGTAAAGCATCATGTGGAACTAAAATTGTTTTGTTAGGAAAAATTTACTTTTAAATAAACATATATACAGCCTAGACTTGAAAGTGTAAACAAGAAACTCTGAATTGAGCCAAAAAGCTGCCAATGACACAAATTATATAAAACATTGATGTGAACCAGGTTCTCTCTGTGTGTGTACAAAGTTCTTTAACTGTTGGATCTGAACTAATATAATCACTGCCATACCATGGTTAACATTTGTTCAAGTTGTAGATTGTAATACAACAATAATATAGACACTTATAATCCAAAGCATAACTTTGTATTAAAATGATACAATAAAATAAAGCTGAGTAATCAGTTACTGACTATAACCCATGGATTCATCTCTGAAGGGGAAAGAATGTAGTAGCTAAGACAGAGAGACAGACAGACACACACACACAGAGGCATGCATAGATAGATAGATAGAGAGATAGATAGAGAGATAGATAGATAGATAGATGATAGATAGATAGATAGATGATAGATAGATAGATAGATAGATAGATAGATAGATAGATAGATAGATGGACAGATAGACAGACACACCATTTTAAACTTTCATGACTTACAGATTCACTGTACAGCAAAGTATTGGGCTATCATACTGTATGCTTAACATATATAATAAACAAGTGATAACACTCCTTTCTTCAATGAGCCTATAACTTGTTATAACCAGTATTTTTTCTTCATGGACTGGAAAAAATTTCAAGACAAGCAAAACTGAGAAGGTGTGCCTAGTCTTAGTATAACTCGATATACCATGTTTTGTTGATATCCCTGGGAGGCCTTCTCTAGGAGTGAATTTGAGGGAGAGGGGAGTTGAGGGGGACTATAAGGAGAGGAGAGAGTAGAAACTGTGGTCCGGATGTAATAAATGAGAGAAGAGTAAATTAAAAATAAAAATATAATAAATTAAAGTGTTAATGTGTTCAGCTGAGCAGCCAACTAAGTAAGCATTTTTTTGGATTGATTTTATCGCCAGCATTTTAGTTTTGCAGAAGCAAATGATTAAGGAAGGTTTTCAAAGAATTCGAAAAGGGAGGAAGCAACAGTCCTATTGGCAGAAACCAGGGCTTCTAGCTCCTCCTCCAGGGTTTCGGGCTCCAGGCCATCCAAGTGGCAGTGGCTGGACAATGCCACCTCTCAGAAGCAGATAGTCCCTCTGTTTGGCTCCAATGACATTTCTAAATTTCCATCCTGTTTCCAACCTTACCTGCTCCTTCCAGCACATAAGTACCATATGCTTGTCACCTCCCAGTCCACTTCTCTTCTTACCCATTCCACACTTACTGTATCTTACTGATCCCTTCTTCACTGCTCTCTACTTATATCCTGGGAAAAGACATGTTTATCTTTTGGTCAAGATAAGTCCGCTTTCCTTAGCATATTTCCTTCCAAATCATCATCTGAACTGTGTTTCTTCTGCAATTATAACCCCTTTATTGACTCATAGGTATGTGCTGTCTTTTCTGCCTTCACCTCTGTTGAACCCTGTTGCTCTTTCTAGTTATTGCCTAATTGTGTTTTCCTTTCAGAGACTTGTGCCCATGCCTGTCTTTCTCTCCTTTCGATTCTTTCTTTCAGCTGTGTAATCTGAAAGCGCTAATATTCTTTACTATTAGCTTGTATAAAATAAATTTCTTCATCTTCCTTTACATTATCCCTTTATTTGTGGCTACAACTTTAAAACAAATGAAAAGCTGAAACCACTGTGAAATAAGCTATTGTTTAGACTTTACAGATATTAATATTCTAATATTTTAGTGTGCACTTCTTTAGTTATTGGTTTCATGTTTTTCTCTACTTTATTCTTTACTTGTTTTCTCCATATGCATCCTGATTTTAATCTCTAACATTGTTGCTGAACTTAAGTTCAGTAAATTCTACTGTGAAATGGACTGTGTAACTGGTCAATAATGGATCACGAGAATTCTTTAACAGCTATAACTGGCCATTAACGGATCATGTGAATTCTTTAATGTAGAAGATGTAGCATATTCTTGTTTTAAAGAGTAAGCATGAACCGGCCTCTGGTAGCTCAGCACAGTGCTTTACTGTAGATCTCTGATTCTGCTTCCATCAGTTTCTGGATGAAGCTTCTCTTATGACAGTTAAGGTAGTCAACTATCTGATTACAAGCGAAGGCCAGTTTAGGAACCCTCTCCACTGTTGCTTAGAGTCTTAGCTGAGGTCATCCTTGTGGATTCCTGGGAATTTCCCAGTGCTGTGTTTCTCGCTTGTCTGTTAATGGCTCCCTCAATCAAGACATCTCTTTCCTTTCTATCCCTCACTGCCCTTCCCCTTTCTTGAGCATCTCCTTCCCTCATGTTCTCCTCCTCCCTCCCTTCGCATCTCCCCCTGCCCTTCCTTCCTCCCTTCACGCCCGCCTCCGAATTTTTTCAGGAGGTCTTATCTGTTTCCTCATTCCAGGGAAAGAGAGGGAGGAACAATAATATGAGTAAATGGGTTAAGACCATGATGGGGATACCCACAGAAACAGCTGACCTGAGCTAGTGAGAGCTCACTGACTCTGGACTGACAGCGGGCGAACCTGCATAGGACCAGATTAGACCCACTGAATGTCCGGTACAATTGTGAGGCTTGAGCAGTCTGTGGGGCCACTGGCCGTGAGACCAAGATTTATCCCTCAAGCTTGAAATAGCATCTAGGAGCACGATCTCTTTGGACAGATACCTTACTCAGCATAGACTTAGCAGGGAGGGCCTTGGTCTTGCCTTTATGTGAAGTCAGACTTTGTTGACTCCCCATGGGAAGTCTTACCATTTCTGAGGAGTGGGTGGTTGGGTAGGGTGATGGAGGAAGGTCATTGGCTAATAAAGAAACTGGCTTGGCCCATTTTATTGGTTAGAACATAGGTGGGTGGAGTAAACAGAAGAGAATGCTGGGAGGAAGAGGAAGTGAGATCAGAAGTAATGCAGCTCTTCTCAGAGCCAGACGCCTCAGTCAGAGAGGCATGCTCCGCTCTCCCTGGCAGATGCACGCAATGAAGCTCCTCCGACCCAGGATGGACTGGATGTAGGCTAGAATCTTCCCGGTAAGCGCACCTTGGGGTGCTTACACAGATGATTAGAAATGGGCTAAATTAATATGTGAGAATTAGCCTAGAAGAGGCTAGATAGAAATGGGTCAAGCAGTGTTTAAATGAATACAGTTTGTGTGTTGTTATTTCGGGCATAAGCTAGCCAGGCGGCCGGGGTGCTGGGGATGCAGCCCCACCGCTCTTATTTCAACAGTAGGGGGAAGAGTGAAGCCTGAGGGAGGGTAGGGAGTGGGAATGGGGATAGCTATGTAAAATAAGAAAAGACTGTATTAAAAAAAATCTTAATAAAAAGAAAAAAAGAGTAAGTTTGGAAATAACTCCACAAACACGAGAAAGGTGAATGACCCCCAGTAATGAACACCATGCTCTATTTGAGCTGTCTTTTAGCTCCTATGCTTTATGACATGTTCCGGCCACACAGTTTTGAGCATCTTCTTGTTCCTGTCCTCCCTACGTAGACTATCATTTAGATTGCTCCCTGTTCATTCATTCCTGGCTGCTCTCCACTCTTTCTTCATTTCTGCTGCCTTCTTTCTCAACCTTCCATAATGTGGAAATATGACCACATTAATCGTGAAGAAACATTTCAGATGTACTGGCCATCTAGTAATAAACATTTTGTCACACATTGAAGTATAGATCTTCCATTTCTATTTTCTTATTTTGCCTACTTTCTGCCTCTAACTCTGGATTTCAACTGTATTTGCCTACATATATTCTCATAAACATATTACTTTTTAACCAAAAATTATGATTTTTATCCAGTTTATTTGCTGGTGGTTATTATGTTTTTACATTTAACATGATGAATACCAATTTATGATCTTGAGGTGAATTAATATATATTGCTAATTAAAATGAATCTTGTCACTGCTATCTATTAAAAGTTTAGTAAAACATTTTCTTTTTTTATCCTTTTGAATTCTTTTAAGTTGATTATATCCACAGTTAACTTTTTGAATGAACTACAAATTTAAGAACATGTTATTATTTGATTTTAATAAAAATTAAATTGTATCTTCTATGCAGAAAGGGAATATGAAGTTTACTTATAAGCTGATTAAATATGCATGACTTTACATAAATATGTAAGCCTAGCGAAGGAAAATCTCATTTGTTTTAATTACACTAAAATTACACCTTGCTTTGAGTAAGTTGATGTTCCTCCATTGAAAAGTTTCTTTAAAAATAACTTTGAAAAATATCTGAATTTGTGAACATTGTAACACTAGCTGCAATGTTATTTTTAACTTCATGCCAGATTTCTCGATTCCCCTACCAAGAGTTTTATGAAATATGGTGCTAATGAGTGACAGATAATCCTTTCTTTCCTTGAGCTCTGACAGAGTATTGCACTCCACGGCGACAAAAGCGGGGATTGCAGGGTTTCCGTCATTAATCGCAATGCACATTTCTATCATATTCATAGGTACTGGTGAGTTCCCATTATTTTCTAATTACAGCGCATCAATTGATATTTGTTTCTATTGTTTCAGAGATATCAACCAGTGACGACCTGAACAGATGGACAGCAAACAAGCTTGGTGCTGTTGTTGTGGGAATAGAGTAAGGGGATGATAGCATTTCTTACCACAGCCCTTGCTCTCACTACCTAAGCTTGGCTTTTTTTCCGGACTTGACACCCACCTAGGTTAAAGGAGCAGATTATTTGATCTGCAAGTAACATACATAAAGTATACTCATTATATGCTTAAGATGATGGGTTTTATTTGACCTAGTTATAAAAGAGTGCGCAGTTAGTGTTGTTCTTGAGTCTAGTATTTTTTGGTGAAAACTTTGGGAAAAATTCAAATACTTTAAGACATTATACAAGTAATGTTTTATTATCTCATTGTTTTTACCAGCATTTCCAATAACATACAAAAATATGAGCAAGTGTTTATTACTTTATGAACTTCTGTGTCCTCTGAACCACTGAGACTTCTATCAGGAGGATGAAAAGTTTGCTGCACCTCTTGCCAATACCAAAGCACGTAGTGTAGAAATAGATTTTACAGGATTGTAGACCTCAGACAAAAACACCATAAAGAATTTTGTAGTGAGAGTATATTGTCAGCAAGTAGGATATACTAGAGAGATTAGTTCTGCCCTATTCATAACCAATTATTGCTAATGGGACAAGACATATTGTGTGAGTTTTGAGAAATATCTAAATTAAGATAGTAATAAGGGTGTGCATTTCCTGCAATAATTTAGCCAAATTTATCATATTATCATTTTAAATTAGTTTTTTAAATGGTGTGATATATTGTACAATGTTTTAGAATTCTGCACATTTTTAGGTACTTGCAGTTCTCTACCTTGACGAGTAATGATATTTGTATGTCATTTGCTCATATTATACTAATTTTCAAATATGTAAGACCCAGATTAAAATACAAATATCTACATGTACCCATACGATTGATATTGTTTAAAATAAACATGTGAATAATTCACTGATTCTAATAGATATTAAACTGATAGAATTATAAATGTTGTAGCCCACTGGAGGTGTGCTCCAAAGACAGAACACACACAGACACACACATACGAAGCAAAGCGAAAAATGAAAAGACACTGTATTACTGTTAGTACTTAGTGTTATGAAACAATTAAACATTTTGAGTAAGATCCTTTGGTATACTTAGAATGTTCCTATTCCATAATGATTGTTGGCTTAAATTCTGATGTTCAGTTTGTGATATGAAATTCTACAATTTTAAAGAATATGGATCTACATATGCTTATAATTGAAGTCATATGTCAATAATTTGCTCTCATTTTTTGGCATTTAAAAATTCTGGGTATTCTCATCACTGTTTTAAAATTGTTTATGTGTCAACAAGTGCACTGAGGACCATGGAAGTATACAGGCTTCATAGGGTTAAGTCACCTGTCTCAGGCATTTCTCCTTAGAATCAGTACCTGAAAACCTGAACCGGAATCTACTCCTCACTTTTAAGATCAATGTTACCAGTTATCTTGGGGTTAATTGGTGACATTTGTGATTCAGAGTAGGGCCAAAATATCAGTGTATCTGTTGGGGAGTATAAGAGATATTTAGTTACATATTTTTAACAAGGGCTCTGTTGTGTTTCTTCTTGATTTCCCTCTAAAGCTACAGACTTGCTCCTCAGTATCGATTTCCAACTGCCCTTGAAGATTGTGTTTTTGCAAGCAAGTTCTTTCTCCAGGATAAGGTTCTTGCAGAATATGGAGTGGATCCCTCTCGCATCTGTGTTATGGGAGACAGTTCTGGGGGTACCTTGGCAGCAACAGTGGTTCAACTGGTATGTTGTATGTATTATATACATGTTTTAATCCTAACACAAAAGAAGCACTGTTTTAGGTGTATTTGCATTTGTTTCAAATCATTAGCTATGGAATTTAAGATAAACAAGAGTATCCATTTTGCAGGATGTTACTTTAGATTTAGCTTTAATTGTCTACTGCTAAGAAAGGAGATAGGATATAACAGCTCCTGTTTAAAATAGGCAGTGAAGGCATGGCTGTAGGAGCTGCTTTTGCCTGTGGCAGTGGGAGCGTAAGGCTGCTTGCTCTTACCTCTCATGGCTAGAATTCAGAGAATGATGCTTGCTGGTACTAAGCTTCCAACACATGACCTATATTCCCCCAAATGCTTTTGTAGAAGAAAATGAATACTTTGTAGCATTTCTATTACATAGATTGACCTCCTTGTATAAATTTGATGTAGTCTCAAAGTATGTATTTATTTATTTTAATAAATACTTCTATTTTTTATTTGAAATTTAGTCCAATCAATAATGTTTCCTTTTTTTAGGACTAGTTAACTCATCTTAAGACTACTATCCCTTTTATTATTCAACTGTTATGAAATACCATATCATATAAGCCCATAAAATACTCAAAATCTTTCTTGAGTCACTTCAGTGTTCTGTTTCATAAGGTGCATGAACAGGCTCTCAGAATAAAAGAACTACTTTTTTAAAGAAACTTCTAAAGCAGGTCAGGTTTTTCTAGTAGAAAGACAAGATATAGATGGACAAGAGTACAAAACATGTGTGTTCTCATGTTTTAAGGAAACATGGAGCCTGATGTGATAGTTGAGAAGGCAAAGGCATCTGCTGCCAAGCCGTAAGGCCTGATTTAACTTCCAGGACCCACACAGTGGGGAAAAAAAACTAACCAAATCCTCAAAGTTGTCATTTTCAGGTGGTGACACACCACATTTTTCTCTCATGTTCCATCAGGGGAAAAAAAAAAACTGCCACTATTCTAAACCATGTGGTTCAAAACGAACAAAGAGAGATTAAAATTTGTCACTTCAGTGGAGAGCAGAACTGTGATGTCTTCAAGATGGCAAATCATTGAGAAAGATGGGCTAGTTCAATAAAGATGTGTGGCTAGGATAGGCACATTTGCAATGGCTCAGAAAGTGTCAAGAGAAAAGGAATTAAAAAAATTTAACTGATAAATAAGGACAGGATCACCTTTCCTTTAACTGAGCAAGTTTTAGGCACAATGCATACAGTGTCTAACATAAGGTGGCAAATGATCATTGAAATTGAGGTAAATTACTTGTGAGTTTAGGAACTGATGCTCTTGATTAAGTTTTAACATGTGCAAACACAAGTGTTCATGATTATGGTGAAATTAATTAATATATAATCAAATAAATGAAGTAGTTTTTGCCAGACTGATAGCCTGTGGTTCTGGCTAGTACACAATCATTAATTTGGTACATTTTAATCCTTCAGTTAATTTTTGAAAATTAAATTTGACTTAGGTTTTAAGATAGATAGGAGCACTGAATGCTAGACAAGCAAACTTCACACGGACGCTTAGGAATATAGAGTTGAAATTGAAATAACTGCAACAAAATGAGTTATCAGTCACCGAAAAGTTGCTTCACTGCGTAAAAATGCTGGTTAGCCAACCCTGATGTTCAAAGTTCTGTCACTGGATTCAAACTGTTGGAGGAAGAGAATAACTCCTGGAAGATGTCCTCTGACCTCCACATGCACAAAGATGCTCCTCCCCCTCCATGGTCTCTGTCTGTCTGCCCCCACCCCCGTGTGTGTGTGTGTGTGTGTGTGTGTGTGTGTGTAGTCTCTCTCTCTCTCTCTCTCTCTCTCTCTCTCTCTCTCTCTCTCACACACACACACACACACACACACACACACACACACACACACGCTCGTCAGCTCCTTCCCTGGCCCGCCAGATACTGATAGATCCAATCGAATCTTACTGAATGACAGAACGACAAAAGACTCAGACAGACACAGACACAGACAGGGCGCTGGCTAGCTTACCTCCCAGTGGTGGGTCGGTGGTCCCTGGGTGGGGGGGGGTCTCAGCTTCCCGGCCAGCGCACCAAATGAAAGATCCTCAGAGTGGTCCTTTCTCAGGAGAAGACCCCAACCCAAGGAACAGTCGAGACCACTGGCTGCAATTAGCAAGAGGTTTATTGGGAGGGCACAGGTACCTGTGGGCGGCAAAGTCCTTTCGGAGGACTTGCGCACCTGCGGGCTTGGAGAAGGTCTTTTTATAGGAAAAGGGTGGCAAAAGCAGGCATACAGAAGCAATGCATGGTTACAGGGATCTCATTGGTCAGTTTGAATGAGGCGATGGGTTCATTTAGGGGACAAGTTCCTCGGGGACATGAAGATATGATAGTAGCTGACTTGGCCCTATCTAGGGCACATGTAGTTCTTCCCAGAACTGTCCGTTCCCCTCCTAGGCCTGGTGTCTGATATCCTGTTTGGCAGTCTAGGAGTACTGACTTTACCTTGAACTTATACTTGTTTGTGTGAAAGCTTTGCAAAATGGCATTACAGCAGCTAAGCAGCTAAGCTGGGGTCTTTCAGTCTGTGATTGTCTGTCTGTCTGTCTGTCTGTCTGTCTGTCTGTCTGTCTGGGATTAGGAGCATATACTGGAAGGCTGAATAAAGAAACCAGTACACAGAGTTACCTTGGTGATGATTCTGCTGTGCTGGGATGTTAGGGCCCACACTGCTGCTGTTGCCACTATGCCCTTCTGCTGTACTCTGTGCCCTATGTTTCACCACCCACACTGGGAGCCAAATGTAACCTTTGCTTTACTGCTGCCCAAAGTGCCTTGGCATCTCATTGGAGTGGCTAGTGAAATTCTATTTAGAACTAAGTCAAGCAATTTCAGACATGGTGTTTATTATGGTCCTCTTCACAAAATCCTGACGGAAGTCATCCTTACAGCTGTACTGATTTTTCTTCCAAGGTTCTGGCATCAGGGTAATTGGAATAAGGGCCTGAACTTTGGACAGTGTTAGGCCATCTTTTTATTCTGTTGTAAAGGTGAAGGTTCTCCCACAGGCCCAGGTGTGGTGTCACAACAGTCTGTCAGATGTGGAAAGACCATGAAAGGCAGAGATGTGGCCACCAAGTGTCCTTTCTGTGCTGCAAGAGTCAGGTGCTTTTGTCCAGGTTAGACTCTGTGCTCCATGTGATTTGCCAAGGTCAAGACTTCCATTGCTGCTCCTAAGGTCTTCCTCAATGTCCTAGGTAAATTTAGACATGGCCAGTTCTTTCATAACTGTCTTCTTCAGTGAAAAGGAATCTTGGGATTTGGCTTATCGCCTTCAGAAATCCTTCAGAAATGTGTACTAGAATCCACATTTTGGAATTTGTAATGAAAGACATTGGTATAAATGAGTATCTGTGATGGTTTTATTGGAAAATCTTTTTGATAATAAACATTAAAACTAAGAACTTAAGACATAAAGACAGTATTTTCACCATGAAATTTTATCACAGTGGGTTTAGCACAGGGATTTATTGACTCAGGACAGCAGAGAACTAGTGGAATTTGAATCCCAGACACCGTCCTCCATGGGGAGCGTATCATAGCATCTCTCCCAGCTCTTTTTGGTTTAGAGCATGTGGAATTTTCAACCACTGCCTAGAGAACAATTGTTCTCTCCTTTTCTCCACCTTCAGTGCGGTAGTTGTCATTTGATGTCTCTGTCTATGTCTTTATGCGAGTATATACATTACAAAAAATGTATGTATTTGCAAGTGCTTGTTCATGTGTATACTCATGCATGTAGAAGTCAGAGGTTGACTAGATGTCTTCCCCTGTATTTCTCTACCTTATTTTTGAAAGTGGACCTTTTATCGGACATGAGAACACTGAGTCAGCTAGGATGACTGTCAGTTAACTTCTTGGATCCCCCTCTGTCCACCCTATCCACACATATGCTGCTATGCACGGCTTTCGTGGTTCTGGCCATCTGTAATCAGGCCCTTGAACGTGTATCAACAAATACTTTATTGACAGAGTAGTGTCATTTCTCATTCACTTTATTTTGTATTTCAATATAAAATTGATCT
This sequence comes from Alexandromys fortis, assembly GCF_014885135.2. NCBI lineage: Eukaryota > Metazoa > Chordata > Mammalia > Rodentia > Cricetidae > Alexandromys > Alexandromys fortis. The sequence goes on along the minus strand of NW_026068392.1, from coordinate 25,715 downwards.
GATAAGATACATGGTGTTATTCCAAACTTTTTGTATTTGGTGGAGTTTGTTTTATTACCAAGTATATGGTCAATTTTTGAGAAGGTTACATGAGGTGCAAAGAAGAAGGCATATTCTTTTATGTTTGGATGGAATGTTCTATAGATATCTGTTAAGTCCATTTGAGTCATAATACCTGTTAGTTACTTTATTTCTCTGTTAATTTTTCATCTGACTGACCTGTCCAGTGGTGAGAGTGGAATGTGGAAGTCTCCCACTATTAGTGTATGGGGTTTAATATATGATTTAGGCTTTAGAAGTGTTTCTTTCAAATATGGGGGTGCCCTTGTATTTGGGGCATAGATGTTCAGTATTGAGATTTCCTCTTGATGGATTTTTTTTGACTAATATGTAATGTCCTTCTTTGTCTCTTTTGGTTGATTTTATTTTAAAGTCTCTTTTGTTAGATATTAGGATAGCTACACCAGCTTGTTTCTTAGGTCCATTTGATTAGAATATTTTTTCCTAATTCTTTACTCTGAGACAATGTCTGTCTTTGATATGGAGGTGTGTTTCTTGTATGCAGAAGAAGAATGGATGCTGTTTTTGTATCTAATCTGTTAGACTGTGCCTTTTTTAAAGTTGACTTTTATTGAGCTCTACATTTTTTCTGTGCCTTTTTATAGGTGAGTTGAGTCCATTTATACTAAGGGATACTAATGACCAGTGGTTGCTATCTCCTGTTAATTTAGTTTTCATTGTTGGTGATGTTAATTTGTGCATTTTTCCCTTCTTTGGGATTTGCTATGATGAGACCATCAATTGTCTGTGTTTTTGTTGGTGTAGCCATCTTCCTTGGGTTGGAGTTTTTCTTCTAATATTTTATGTAGGTCTGGGTTTGTACCTAGGTATTGGCTAAATCTGGTTTTGTCATGAATATCTTGTTTTGTCCTTCTATGGTGAATGAAAGGTTTTCTGGGTAAAGTCATCTGGGCTGGCATTTGTGGTCTCTTAATGTCTGCATAACACTTGAACACGACCTTCTGGCTTTCATTGTTTCTAATGAAAAGTCAGGTGTAATTCTGATAGGTTTACCTTTATATGTTACTTGGCCTTTTTCTTTTGCAGCTCTTAATATTCTTTCTTTACTCTGTATGTTTAGTGTTTTGATAATTATGTGGTAAGGAAACTTTTTTTGGATCCAGTCTATTTGGTGTTTTGTAAGCTTCTTGTATCTCCATAGGCATATCTTTCTTTAGGTTGGGAAAGTTTTCTTCTATGATTTTGTTAAATATATTTTCTGTGCTTTTGAGTTGAACTTCTACTCCTTCTTCTATACCTATTATTCTTAGATTTGGCCTTTTTATGTTGTCCCATATCTCCTGGGTATTTGGGGCTAAGTTTCATTATATTTAATGTTTTCTTTGACTGATGAGTTTATTTCCTCTATTGTATCTTTCAGTGCTTGAGATTCTCTCTTCCATTTCTTGTATTCTGTTTATGCTTGTGTTTATGGTTCCTGTTCATTTTCTCATGATTTCTGTTCCTATAATTCTCTCGGCTTGTGTTTTCTTTATTGTCTCTATTTCAGTTTTCAAGTCTGGATTAGTTTCTTTCATATGTTTGATTGCTTTTTCTTGGTTTTTAAGGAATTTGCTGATGTCTTCTAATTTTTTGTTTGTCTTTTCCTCCATTTCTTTGATGGAATTTCTCATTTCCTCTTTAAGAGTTTCAAACACTCTCCTGAAGTTATTTTTTAGATCATTTTTATCTGCTTTATCTATATTTGGTTGTTCAAGTCTTGCTGTTGTAGACTCTTTAGGTTTCACTGGTGTCATGTTGCTCTTTGTGGTGTTGTGTGCGTTGTTCTCTTTTCTACTCATCTTTTCGTTTAATGGGTGTGGTTGGGGCTGTCTTTGATTCTGTTGATTAATCTTCTAGGTGCCAGTGAATCCAAGGTTCAGATGGTTATTTCTCATGATACAGTCAGTACCACTGTTCTAGTTATCCCATTGGTCACTCCATGTTCTTGGAGGTCACTCAGTGCTCCTGAGCTTTGCTCTGCTCTCTTGGAGTTTGCTATCTCAGACCTGCTCTAGCCTAGGTCGTCATCTCAGACCTGTTTCTGTAAATGTCCCTGGTCAGGCTTGGGGTTGGTCCTTCAAAGATCTCTCTCTCCAATCTACTCCCTTGGATATCCCAGACTTGGGTGCTCCCAGACCCACAGAGGTCCTGGCTCAGGTCTACTCCCTCAGAGGTCCCAGACTCACACCTGGACCTGCAGAGATCTTTGGTTCCTGCTTATACCCTTGGAGGTCCCAGATTTCACACCTAGACCCACGGGGGCCCTGACTTAGATCTACTCCCTTGAAGGTCCCATATTCACATCCAGACCTACAGTGATCTCTGTCTCTGGCCCACTTACTCATCAGTTGCTCCCCTGTACCTGATCCTGTGGAGTTTACTGTTTCAGGTCTGCTCTGGCCCAGGTTGCTAGCTCAGTCCTGCCTCTACAAATGTCCCTGGTCTGGATCTGCCCCTGCTTGCATGGAGCTCACTTTCTCAGGCCTGCTCCAGCCTTGGGAGCTGGTTCAATCTCACTCCGGCAGAGCTCACTGCCTCAAGCCTGCTTTGGCTCAGGTCGCTGGATCAACCCTGATCTTTTGGAAATCTCTATCTCAGACCTGCTTTGACCTAGGTCGCTCTGAACTTCCTTTCCAGATCTTCTGGTTTTCATAAATTATTTTCTTTATCTTCTGTCACTTCAATCATGCCACACTACTTAGATAAATATTAATTGTCTCCTTTAGCATGTCAAGTTCCATCAGATTTTTGGTATTTGTGTTCTTTTATAGTTATACTTTTGGCCCATTATATTACTTAGGTCAAAAATCATTTTAGGGAAACTAGATTTGGTAATGTATGTTTATTCATAGGACACTTGTGAGGCTGAGACAGATTGACAGAATGCTCCAGAACAAACTGAGATGCATAGTATGACTTTACTAAAAACAACAAAAGCTAAATTTCTTTTTTGCAGGGGAGGGCAGGAGGGCACTCAAGACAGGGTTTCTCTGTGTGTAGCCCTGGCCATCCTGGAACTCTGTAGACCAGGCTGGCCTCAAACTCAGAGTTCTGCCTGCCTCTGCCTCCCAAGTGCTGGGATTAAAGACATGCACCACCATCCCATGGCTAAAAGCTAAATTTCTTAAAAGAAACAAACAAGGGAGCTGGAGAAATGGCTCAGAGGTTAAGAGCACTGATTGTTCTTCCAGAGGTCCTGAGTTCAATTCCCAGCAACCACATGGTGGCTCACAACGACCTGTAATGAAATCTGGTGCCATCTTCTGGCATGCAGGCATACACACAGACAGAACACTGTAAACAAAATAAATAAATCTTAAAAAAAAGAAACAAACAAAAAATCATTATAGTTTCCTAGGATGCTTCTGATCTTTCTGATCATATTCCTATTTGGATGTCATACATGAGCAATTGTGTGAGCAACAGAATATGCATTGTTTCTGTATGGATGAAAGTGAAATGACACACTCATGCCTCTACATTAATAAGTTAATTTTATGAGAAATTCACCAACAATGTTTCAACTTAATAAATTTATTTTACCACAGGATATTAAACTGAAGCTATCAATCCTTTTGTTTGAAAGCTATTAACTCATTAGTATTCATTATATATTTAGTTACAGAATGATCCAGAATTCAAAGACAGAATTAAGGCACAAGCCTTGATATATCCTGGCCTCCAGTTGATTGACACCTTTCTGCCATCATATCAAGACTATAAACATGGTCCAGTTCTGTCCAGGGAGGTGATAATTAAGTTGGCATGCCTATATTTGACTGAAGATGAAGCACTGCCCCAGGCTTTACTGAAGAATGAACACATCCCTGAAGAGTCAAGACACCTGTTCAAGTTTGTCAACTGGAGTGACTTCCTTCCTGAGAAGTATAAAAAGAACCATGTTTACACGGAGCCCATCTTTGGGAAATTGAATGCTTCCTATGTGGCGCTTATGGATCATAGGCTGTTCCCTTTGTTAGCCAATGACTCCCAGTTACAGAGTTTGCCCCAGACCTACATCCTAACTTGTGAACATGACATCATACGAGATGATGGTCTCATTTACGTCACACGGCTTAGAAATGTTGGGGTCCAAGTTACCCATGATCACATGGAGAAAGGAATCCATGGAGCCATGTCATTTACCAGAGCTCCGGTATTTTTATATTCAGGATTAAAAATGAGAGATAAGTATATTAGTTGGCTAGAGGAAAATCTATAAATCAATGATACCTGCAGCTAGGTAGTCAGTAGAGTAACCAGAAAGTTATGTTTTATGATGAATATGAACAGAATGATCCGGCTTTTGGATGAAGCTACATTTGAATTTGAATGAAGGTTACTGTGTATGTTTGAGAGAGTGGCTTTTGTCTTCTCATTCTTAAAACATTGCTAAAATCAGGATATTCACTTTATTATTCCTATTAATTATTATTTGTCAGGAAAAGATGTACTCTGACTATTCAAAAATAGTAGAATAATGTGAAACAATGTGGTGAGATTCAAGGTTGTAACCTCAATGGAATCATGAGGAGGGTGGGTTAGCAAATTACTCTCCAGCATTCTAGAAGCAATAAGGCACACAGATCTCTGTAAGTTGAAGGCCAGGCTGGTCTAGCCCACTCATTGCTATATAGTGGCATGAATTCTTAGAAAAAATCCTTTAAAAGAGTAACTAAAAGAAACCGTGAATGAGGAGAAAGTATGATAAAGCAGGATTGCAAAGACATCTTTTAAGGACTGAGCTTTATACTGTACTTCAACCTTGATTTTTCTAGTCATGTGTTGTCCATACTTTACTCTAGGTAAATTAAGCTAGTTGTTCCTCTCACTAGCTGATTTTCAAGAATTCTTTGTATATTAGAGGGAAAAGGTTAATATTGGAACTGTAAATTATTTCTAAAGCTTAAATATTTGCTTAAACTTTTGTAATATCAAACTTGATTCAATCCCCTTGATGCACAAAGGTACCCAGCCAAATGTAGAGTGCAGGTAGATTTATTCAAAATACTCTTTTGAATTTTTGTAGTGAATTATTGTACACACAGAGGCTGCATATCTGGGGAGTTATCTGAGTGGTGATCTTCAGGCCTGTTTGCTTCCCTGTGATGATGTGACCCATACTCCCATCAGCACAAATAAACTCATAAATATCTGCATTTCTGCTGGGAAGTGGTGAAATCAATGTTTAATGTTCTGGTATCCCAGTGATTCTGCTGCTTGTGCTTTTTCTTAATGTTCAATAAACTTTGTGAAGTGGAAGTTAAGTGTGTCTTGTGGATTTAGCTGGTAACCTGACCTCATCTCCAAACATATTTTCATTAGTTCTTCTCTGCATCTTGAACCTTTTTGTTTATCTCAACCTTGAGCTGCCCACTAATCTCTCAGTTTAATCACATGAGCCTCTTCCCTGACATTCAGACACTAAGTTGTTGCAAGAACGTCAGGAAAGACTGACATTGATCAAGACTAAAGAGTGACTAACATCAGTTTGCTTGTTTCATTTGTACAAGGAAAAGAATATTGGTCATCTTTTATGAAACCAGACTTGATGAGAATTGTTTGTCTTTGTTAACTATTAATCACAAATTGAAGGAAGGTTAGAAGGTCACAAGTAGACAAGAAAAGTCTATGTGGGTTTCCTCAAGTGACAGTTTATTCTTTGAGAAGACATTTGGTTTAAAAAAAATAAAATAAAATAATAAAATAAAATGGGAGATGGGTTGGAAGTAAGTTTCTAAACATAACCAAAAGTGGAAAGGGGAGAACTCAGAGGCTCCATAAAGCTCCTAACCCAGAGCCTGATTAGCAGATTCCCAGCCTAAGATTCCTCCCATGTGGAAGAGTGTGCCTTAAAAACCAACCTGTTACTTTGTTTTCTGTTTCTTGGTCTTATGTCTTTCTGGATTCCATTGATGTCACCTTCATGGAATGAGCTCAGCAAACTCCTAGACAGTTTTTTTTTCTTTTTTTAAACAGTACTTTATATTTAGACAGGATTTGAAAATATCTCTACTCTACATGTGAAAACCCCCTATTTTATTAATAAGCTTGCTTATCACACTTTTGCAGCTTTGACAAAACAAGAACATATAGTTAGAAAACCAGAAGATTAGTGTGATGGCTATTCTTAGTTGTCAACTTGACGACATCAGTAATGAATGGCACACCTGTGAGAGATTTTCTGCTTGCTTTGAAGTGGATTCGTCCATTTCTAATATGGAATTGAGGTAGGAAGACACACAACTTTCATGGGAATATTGAGGCTGGAAGACCCACCTTTAATCTGGGCCCCATCTTCTGCTGGAAGCCTCTACACAGACATGGAAGAAGGAAGCTGTTGCTCTTTGCCTGATTCTTCTTGAATCAGGTTTACTAGTACATCCATTCCTTGACTGGCATTGGAGCCTAGTTCTTTGGAATTCCAGCATACACAGCAGACAAACTGAGATATCCACCTTTGTGAGACTGAGGAACTACTAGATTCTTGGATTTTCTTTTCACAGCTAACCCTTGCTAGATAGCTGAATTGCAGCCTATAAATCATTCCAATAAATCCCCTTTACACGCATAGACACACTACACACACATGCACACATACACACATGCTACACATACACATGCACACACATGTATGTGCATGGAAGTATATTCCTAGGAATTTTAGCAAACCCTACAACATACCATGTGTTAAATGTAAGTGTGACCATTTGCCGCATTCTGTAGGATTTAACAAAACTCAGTCTTTAAGGAAAAGAAAGTTCTTCAGCAACAGTCAGCAGAAGGATTCGGTGCTCTCTGCAGAGAAGCATCTCTATGTGACCCCTTTTAACTGAGACTCCTTAGATCCGACAAAATGTTAAAAGAGATACTTGAAAAAGTTTAAAACTACAAAGAATGGCTTTTGTTGTGTGTTGTAAGAGGCTGCTTGTTCATTCCCAGCTGCTCAGCCCCAAAATAATCACACAGAAAATATATTATTTAAATCACTGCTTGGCCTATTAGCTCTAGATTCTTATTGGCTAGGCCTTACATCCTAAACTAGCTCATCTATACTAATCTGTGTATCATGACGAGCATGAGGCTGTGGCTTAATGAGTAAAGTTCTGGTGTTGCAAGCTTTCTTTCACCATCGATGGAGAAAACAATATATTCTATAACAAAAACAGAGTTAAACAATATGTATCCACAAACCCAGCCTTACACAAAGTACTAGAAGGAAAACCTCAGCCCAGGAAGCTAACAACATCCATAATAACACAGACCTTCACCAACACAACTCAAAGAAGGGAAACACACAAACACTACCACCAAAAAGTAGCTGGAGTTAACAACCACTGGTCATTAATATCGCTAAATATCAATGGACTCAATTCACCCATAAAAAGGCAAAGGTTAGGAGAATGGATATGAAAACAGGATCCAGCATTCTGCTGTTTGCAAGAAACACACCTCAACCTCAAAGACAAACACTACCTCAGAGTAAAGGGTTGGGAAAAGGTTTTCCAATAAAACTGACCTAAGAAGCAAGCGGGTGTGGCTATCCTAATATCTAACAAAACTGATTTCAAACCTGTCAGAATGGCTAAAATCAAAAACATAAATAATAACTTATGCTAGCGAGGATGTGGAGTAAAGGGAACACTTATTCATTGTTGGTAGGAGTGCAAACGTGCAACCATTTTGGAAATTAGTGTAGCAGTTTCTCAGAAAATTGGGAGTCAACTTACCTCAGGATCCAGAAATAACACTCTTGGGAATATATCCAAAAGGTGCTCAATCATTCTACAAAAGTATGTGTTCAACTATGTTTGTAGCAGTATTATTTGTAATAGCCAGAACCTGGAAACAATCTATATGCCCCTCAACTGAAAAATGGATAAAGAAAGTGAAAAACATCTATGACATTAGAGTACTACTCAGTGGTAAAAAACAATAACATCTTGAATTTTCCATGCAAATGGATGGAAGTAGAAAACACTATCCTGAGTGAGACAACCCAGACCAAAAAAAATATGAATATGGCATGTACTCACTCATTAGTGGATTCTAGCAATAAACAAAAAACATTGAACCTTGTTCATGATCCTAGAGAAGCTAAGTAATAAGGTGAACCCAAAGAAAAACATATATAGAGCCACTTGGAAATTGGAAGCAGACAAGGTTGCCAGAAAAAAGTTGGAAGTATGTGGGCAAGAAGGGAGGGTAGAGGAAAGGGAGGAGGGGGAGGGGGAGGGGAGAAGTGGGGGGTTGGGGAGAGCCTAGGGGCGTGGGATGGTTGAGATGGAGGAAGGATGGATATGGGAGCAAAAGAGGAGATATTTTAATTGAGGAAGCCATTTTGGTGTTGACAAGAGGCTTGGCTCTGGAGGGGTTCCCAGGAGTCCATGGTGATAACCCCAGCTAGGACCCTGGGCAGTGGGGGAGAGGGTGCCTGAACTGGCCTTGTTCAGTAGTCAGACTGATGACTATCTTGAACATCACCATAGAGCCTTCATCCTGGAAAGGATGGAGATAGAGATAGAGACCCACATCAGGTCAAAGATGGGTGCTTCAGTGTTGATGAGCAGCTTTAAGTGATTGTCCAGGCAGCCAAATATCTCTGTTGTCAGGTAATATTACATTTTCCTTCTGGGATCTTTGATGGAGTTAAAAACTAAATAATTAGAGTTGTAGTTTTTTTAGTTATGATAGAAAATAAATTAGGTATAAAATGTTGGAATCACTTAGATGAGATAAATAATGCAATATTTTCTCTCAACTTGCTAAATACAAATGGACAAAATATTGTAAAGGTAATTGTTAATTGATAGTTGCCTTTTTTGTATTTAGTTTTACTATATTAAAGTTTAAAACTTTTTGTTTCAATTTAAATGAAAAGGGGAAAATAGTGTGAAATAGTAATTTAAAATGTTTTACTTTTACTTATGTTGTAGAATATTTGTTTAATGATGCAAAGATGTGTTGCAGTATTTTATGCTGCATTTGTTTAGCTCTGTGAAGCTGTGCTATTTTGTCTGCCCAAAGCACCTGATTGGTCTAATAAAGAGCTGAACAACCAATAACTAGGCATATGTACTCCAAAATGCATAATTGTACCCTGCTCTGCTCAGCATATTCTATCCAGGAGCCATATATTTATTCACAAATGCTTGGAAAGAATGACTTTTTCTGATTTTTTTTGTAAGTGTTTATCTTTCAGGCTTTATAGCAGGTAGGGGAAAATGGTCCACAAAGAGATAAGAATGACTTAGTCTGATTTTGTTGTAACCTGTGCTGAAACCAGGACTTCTAGCGTCTGGTCCAGATCATTTTGTTTTAGCCATGTTTAAGCATAGTATAATTTTTAATAAGGTATTCCAATAACAATTAAGTCAGTCCAAAGTGCACAATTTAAGACATTTACACTGAGATTCCTTACAAAGTACACCAGGTTTCTTTCACAAGAATGGGAAATGTTGTCTGAGAGATACTGCCCATGATTTAGTGTCTAGAAAGCTTGACTTAGGGGAAGCATAGTACTTGTGGGTGTTAAGACTGGCCTGGTCTCAAGATAACATAGGAGTCACTTAGGCTGTTGTAAAACACAAGTGACATCATTCATAAGGGTGGGGTTTATGGTCTGTAAATGATGCTCCAGTTTTAGGGAGAAAGGGATTGAGGAAAAACTAATTCTGGAAAATACAGATAGAGTCTATCTCATCAAACAGTAATGGATCACCAAATTGTAAGAACACATCATTCCTAGCATTCCAGGGAGAGAGGTAAGCTGTGTGTTTAATTTTCCTGGTTTCTCCAGTACCTATTTATTTGCACAAGGCATTTTTGTCTTGTACATATTTTTTTCTGGTGGATGTGAAAACAGGGTTGGGAAGCATAGCAAAAAACAACATGGAACAATTAATCATGCCAGTAACAGTTTCAGCCTCAAATTTCTTGTGGTAACTCAGAACTGGCTTCAAGTAAGAAATTTATTCTGTGATAACATACATAGACAGAGCTTAGAACAATGAAAAAAAGCAAGGAAATTTCATAAAAGAACAGATATATCTCAGGTTTATTCAAATATTTATTTCTTACTTAATACAGAACATAATACTATGTTGCAACAAATCTTTGTTTAATGTAATATAATATTCTCATGATGATGCAAGTAGCTATATGGATTCCCTAAGTTTAACTTCAATGTGTGATTAATACTGCCCAAATATTTCTTCATTAAGTGAATTATTTATGTAATTTTGATTAGCATTTATTTTCCCTCCTTCTAGTGCTTTCCTACAGCTCACTTGACACAGTATATTTTATTTTTTAAAATGATCTGTGCTATAGGCTTTAGCCTTTGCATTGATTAAATGTTACTTATAAATTATTTTTAAAGTCTTGCCACTACTTTGTTAAAATGACACCAGAAAGTGGATTTTAATCTTTCCTGTGCTGTGCTGCGAGTCTCACTAAGAGTTGTCTCACTGATGTGAAAGAACTTGATCCTCTCGTGATGGTTTTACTCTTGACCCAATTTTCAATAGATTATTTATGGTACCTTGTGTTACACAAAGAAGCACAGCTGCATTACCTGTTACAACAGTGGCCTGATCTTAGAAATGAATAGTAAATGAGTTGCTTTATTGCCGTGTTGTCTGGAAGACTTGGCCTGCTACCTTTGTCTTACTGTTTAGCAATTTATATATGAGGTAGCAATGTGACTATCAGCAGAGAGAGGTTTCGAGTTTTATCATGGGGAATAAATCGCGGCTCTTTGGATTATCTTGCATCCTTCTTGCTTATTATACTTATATGCCCTTTCCAGAAAACCTTGAAGAACCCTGGAAAGTGAGACTCATAGACTTTCTTACGAAAATAGCAACGTTTACGGTAATATACTTTTCCTGGGGAACTGGGAGGCCTTGTTATAAATATATACATGAAGTGTATTGAGTCAGTATTTTGAGAGAGACTTTGCTTTTTCTACCAAATAATATTATAGTTTATGTAGTTAACATTTGAGATAATTGCTAAGATGCTTTATTTTCTACTGAAGATGCAATGTTTGTAAATGTGTACTTCTAAAGTTAAGTATATACTGACAGCAAAAATAACCAGTATTACTAATGGAATATTTGAGTAATTGTTCAGATGCTTGAATACAATTGATGCTTTCAGAACGCTTCTATGTTTTCTTAAACTCACATGTAAAATCATTCATATCATAAAATTTTGATTTATTTTTCTCCTTCTTCTGTTTTAGTATCTTTTTTTTTCTTTTTAGGTAGTTCCTTGGCTTCCTTTACTCAAAATTGTGCACTCTCATGCCAAAAAAAGTTTATATTTGGTTTATATTCATCAGTTTTAAGTGTGTTAATAGTTACCTAAATGGTGATGATAATTTCAATACAGGTTTATTTAAGTTCTGTGTTAATGTTAAAATAAAGTATCTTTTAATAATCAGAAAACATCACGACAGTGGCATTTATTTCTGATTTTTTCATATCACTTTATAATTATTTGTGGAAGCTATCTGGCCGTCATATCTTCTTTTGAATTAGTCTGCTGTGGGAGCCCATCTGGGAAGCTCACTGGCAAGCTGGACTGCATCTTCACGGGCAGAGAGTGTGCTGTGTGACACATGTGCTTCCTGACATGTCTCAGAGGCATTCTGATGCTCAAGGGCCACATCTTGGCACTTACAACTGTTGTTTTCTGTATTAGGTCTGTGTTCCTAGAATACAGATTTTATAATGACACATTCAAAAACTGAACTCAAGAGTACACCATGTTATTTTTTTTTTTTTTTTTTTACCAAAATGTACTTCTGTTTGGAAGTCGTATAAGTATCATGGGAAGAGGAAGGTTTAGGAAGAACCCATGCACAAAACAGTGAATTATCAGAGAAGACATTGAAAGTTATGGTAAATGAAGAAGACACAGGTTACTCTGCTGGAGAAGAATGGCAATCTTCCTAAGCTAGACAGCTGTGCTGTTTTCATTCAGGTTTCTGTGATAACATCCCGTGGTAAAAAGCCAGGTGAGAGTCCACAACAAAAATACAGGCCATTATTTTAGGACAATCGGGGTGCTATGGTATTGATGTGCCATCACTTTAACAATCAAGACAGGAGATAAAGGAATGCATATATGACTATATTTAGCTAGCAATCAGGGCCAAATCTGGGAAACAGAGCCCCCTAGCGTAAGGCTGTATATTACTATATCAATTAATGTTATCAAGACATTTCCCCCATAAACATGCTTACCAGCTAACATGATCTAGAAAGTTCCTTAAGGAGACTCTCCTAAGATGATCTTGGTTGTATGAAACTGACAGTCAAACTATTCATTATAGTAACTGACACATTTTCTTCCGAGTCCAAAATTAATTGAGTTATCCTGGTTTGGGCTTCTTAATGCCTCATGTTGTTGACTGAACAGTAGGGAAGTGAGGGTGGACAAGTGCCATTTTATAAACGGTTATGACATCATCCCTGACTAGTACATACATCACTAGTTTGTATATCACTGCAGCGACTCAATACTTTTCATCTATCAATATAAATGTATTTTGAAAGCAAAGAATTGTAAAATTTGGCCTTGTGTCCTCAAATGTAAAATATAATTATGAAACATATAAATATAGATGAAAAACTGAAAGATACACAGTAAAAAGAGGTCTAGACAGAAGAACTTCACAACAGGTTTTTATGTGTTTAACAATGTGAGTAGGCTTAATAAAGAAAGAAAATGGGTCTGGACAGTTATAGAAAACATAATTTTAAAAAACAAAGTCTTTAAAGAGATATAGAGTATTATTTAAAAAGCCAGGGGCAGGGGTGATGCACACCTTTAATCCCAGCACTCTGGAGGCAGAGACAGGTGGATCTATGTGAGTCTGAGGTTGAGGCCAGCCTGGTCTACAAGAGCTAGTTCCAGGACAGGCTCCAAAGCCACAGAGAAACCTTGTCTCGAAAAACCACACACACAAAAATAATGCCAGACAAAAATAAAAAATACACAAGGAGTCTGGATCCTGTATACTATTGTGTTAATTTGATTTTTTTTGGTTGCTCAAAAGCAAAGGACAGTTGCTAAGAGACATAAGACTGAAGGAGGTACTGACAAATAAAACCAACTGAAATATTTTTAAAATGTCATAACTTTAAAACAAAAGTAAAAAATAAACATATTTGTAAAATATAACTAGAAGATATGTTGCTTTAGAGGGAGAAGCAGTTCTGTTTTTGTTTCCATAGGAGATCAAAAGCTGTGGGTTCCTTCTAGGTTAATATGGTTTGGTTGAGCAAGACCCTATGAAAGGTATCCACTGGGGATGATGGCCCAGGTGATTCAACATCCACAACAGCTTCAAGGATACTGAAAGAGATGGACCAACCACATAAAATACCCCAGTCAGGACTTTAATGTAATTCTGCATTTTTTTACGATCCCTAAAAGATTACCAGTGCCCCCAATCAGTAGAAAGTAACATAGAAAACTACACCCAAATTCCCAAACACTGTTTATAAATGTTTGATTTCATTTAAAGAAGGTTGGTTATAAATGGTTAATGGTCATAGTCAATTTCTAAAGAAAAAGGGGAATATGATATAGAAATGAGGGGAAAAAACTTAGATTATTAAATCTACCTTAATCCAAAAAATAATTGTTTAACTCAAAATACTTTATATTAGTATAAATTTTGGTCTATTGATACAAATTTAAAGTATATTTTGTTATACTATTTTTATATTTCCACTCCTATTTAAAGTATTGTGATTATGCAACTTATTTAAAGATGTAACATATAGTTAAGAAATACAAATAAACAGTCATCTATAGTAGTCAAATTTATAGACATGTTAGGTTTTCCAGATATGACAAGTCTCATTTCAGAAAGATAGAATATCTTCAAACATTTCAGAGGGCTACAGAATATGGCATTAAAAATGTTTTAAGAGCTTAGAATTCTTTGGATGTGAGACATCTGCTCCTGGCAGCACCAATTACTTCAAGAGGATGATGGGCATTGAATAAACTCCTTGTGGAGTTTGCTTTTAGTGTGACAAAGCTAGCCATTTGGATAAGAAACTGCTCTTGCCTGGACTGTTAGACTGTAAGCTGTATAAACTGGACATGCTGGACCCACAGGAAAATAACCGATGAACTTCTCAAAAGAAGGAGGGACAATCCTTTAGGTTCCTACTTTATGAAAGAGTCTGGCAGACATTCTGCAGGACACAGAAGAAAGTGACTGACAAAACTTTACCAGAATAGGTAAAATAGGCCTTCAAATTTCCTACTTCACTGAGAAATCTACAAGGCACTCTAGGCCTGTAGGCTGAGTAAGGATGTCCCCATGTTACAGAAAACCTTTTTGTAACTGTCTAAGCAGCCAGGTAGCTTTGTAATTCTAGAATTTTGGAAGTTGCTCACAATGGATTTCCTGTTTACTCATATTTTAATTTTGAAATAGTCAAAGACAAAGAAGATGGGTTGGTGGGTAAAGCACTTGTCAGGAAAAGATGAGTTTTGGTACCCACAAAAAAGCACATATAGTGGTTCCCATCTGTGGCCCCACAGCTTCCATAGTGGCATGGGAAGATGGGATATGAGAATCCCTGGAGGTTTATGGGGTATCTCATCTGGCATATGTAGTGGCAGAGAACAGCAAACCCTAACTCAAATAAGTTGAAAACTGAGATTCAACATCTGAATGTATTCTCTGGCTCCCATTGATATATATGGTACACAGATGCCTGCACACACACACACACACACACACACACACACACATGCACGCGCGTGCACGTAAACTTTAAACACTGAAACTAAATTCAATGAATAAAAATGAAAATAAAATATTGGGAATAGACATGCAAAGAAAGGAAGCATAAAAGGCTATTTTCAGTTAGTATTTTTAGGTAAAACTAAGCTAATAAGAACTTAACCCAATGAAAGTACAGTGGCAAAAATTTGTGGTATCAAATGAGATTATCTTGATTTCAATTTTTATATGTTTTAGATTTATTTTAAATTCATAATGGGCTATTATTGTTTGACAATTTCATAAATTTACATAATGAATTCAACTCTTTTTCTGAAACTGTTCACAAAATTTCCTCTTTAAACTCTTAGGTTTTCTTTGTGAATCCCCACTAATTTATTTAATGCCCTGCTTTAACATGGGGGCACATTATGTACCAGCATAAGGCTAGCTATCTACACCACTGAGGAAAATGGCATCTCCCCTCTCAGCAACCAATAAGTGTCAGTATTTCCTGAGGTGTGTGTGGGACCTTCTTTACAAGTCCCTTATCTATCATGAAATGTTGATTGGCCTAATATTATACATGTCTTATTACAGATGAATTTATTGAGATTTCTAGAGTATAAATAAGAGTACATGTATTGGGACATGTAATAAATCTGATTTTTTGTCTAGCAATACTTTCAGGTTTTTCTAAAGTAAAGATAATCCTTTGACATATTTAGTGCAAATATTTTCTCATTTAATTTTCCTTAGTGCTTGACTAGTATTTTATTGTTTTGAAAATATAAATAAAATATATATTTACCGATTCTATATCTATCATCTATCTTTCATGTTTATATTTATATCGATATTTTGATCATATTTATTCTACTTTCCCCTACAACTTCTCCCAGAACTTTCATATTGCATAGCCCTCACAACATCATGTCCTTTTTAAAAAAAATTTTTCAAAACTCACTGCGTCCAGTTAGTGCTGCCTATGGTCATAGAGCCACGTGCTGGAGCCAGTGTACGTTTCCATATCCCTGAAGGTACCTGATCTTTTTCATCCCCAGTAGACATTAACTGTCAACAGCTCCTAAGTTGGGGTTTGAGCTTCTTGTGTTTCAAAGCTTCAATAAATGCTTCCATATTATTTGATTTGGTCATTGCACATCTCACACAGATAACCAGAGCATCTATGAGGTGATAAGTGCAAGTGCCTTGTCGTGTTAGGAAGACACTGTATTTCAGCCATCTTTACCTTCTGTGTTTCCATACCTTTCTTCTCCATCTTCTGAGATGTGCATTTCCCCTTTGGTGAAGGATGTACTATACACACTATGGCATTATTGCACAACTTACTTTTTTTCCCTTTGCATCTTTATGTGAATTTAGTGTTGCTAAAATAAGAAAATAATGCATACATTTGGATGTTGTTTTGATAGGCCACATTATTTGAAAATATGGGTATTATGAAATTTGAAGATCTTTTCTTCATATTAATGAGAACTGAAAATATAGAGCCAATTTCAGATGAAAACCTTACAGTGATTGACACAGACTTCAGTAACATTCCTGTTCGTCTGTATTTGCCAAAAAGGAAGTCTGAAAGACAGAGACCAGCTGTCGTTTACATTCACGGTGGGGCTTATACAACAGGAAGCTTCAGTAAGTGTATTTTGTAATGTGTGTTTTATTTTGATTGCAATTGCTATATGAAATGCAATTCTCTGCATCTCATGATCTTGTACACTTTCTCCTGCAATGAGTTAATTTTTACTTTGAAATTCCGTTTGACAGTAGTCATTATATTTTATATAATAAATTCACTTTTTAATTAATTAGTTTTTGCTGACAAATTTTGCATTGTTTTCTGTTTAGATTTTAATCATAATAAATTTATTTTTGTACCTATTTCTTAATATGACAACTAAATTCAATCCATAGTTAATTTATGTAAAATATGGTAAACAAGAATATGCTGATTGATTTTAACTGCAATTAAAATTTTCAATTATTTTCAAAAATGCAATTTAAAGTTTTTTTACCTAAGCCTCTTATTATGAAAAAAAAATTAAAAAAAATTATCCTGAGAAATATATTAGGCTTTAGGTAAACTAAAGTCCCTTTATTAAAAAAGTCTGAGAACTCTAAAAGATCTTTAAAGATAGATGAATTAAGGTGACTATCTAAATTTATGAATATTATAATGATGATTACAATATGATCTTCAACTACCTTCTAGAGTTCTGATTTATAGCCAATTCTATGGTATGGACATGGTTACTTTGAGAGAGTCAAGTCATAAACTTTTTCCTCTCCTGTAAAGTAAAATATAAATCCTATGAAAGGATAGCTTGCTGCTATTTCCGCTTTGGGACTGTGATCACCACCACTGCTCCTCAGTCACTGTCTGTGAGACAAAGCCTGGTGTAGTCCTTCAGTCCTGCTCAGCCCCCGCCTCCTCCAGGTGTAACTGACCACAGAAATGAGCAGCAGGAGAGCAGGCACAGTGCACCAGGCTGTGAAACTGGAGTCAGGTGAAGCTGGCAACACAGGAAGCCAGAGCAAGTTTTCTGAGAAACCCAAGCAGGTCATCAAGGCACAGCAAGCTTCTTTCATTGTGACCTAGCAAGAGTCTTCTCTTCTGGCCTGGGTTAGGAGGGATTTAGTGGGTAGGAGTTAAGGAAGGTTTGCTTATTCCATTGGAGTTTTCTTACGTGTGGTGGCCAAAGTGTAGTCTTGCAAGATTTCCATTAAGTAATCACAATTCTGATTTCTCTTAGGATTCATAGATGTGTCTGGGTTTCCGTCGCCTTGCATTTACACAGCTCTGTTCTGTATTTATGTCTTTCATTTCAGAGATGCGGCCCTATGATTTTGTGAACCGAATGACAGCCAGCAGACTTGATGCTGTTGTGGTGGCCCCAGAGTAAGAGACTGGCTATTTTTAGTATTGTGCCCTTGCCCTCCCACCTAAGCTAGTTTACAGTACAAGTTGCAAAATCCTCAGTGGTGGCTAGATTGCTGCTAGGAAATTTGGGGTTAAAATTGTTTTCTTAACCTTATAATATCAACATTTCCTCAACAAGGCTCCATTTTGCATTCATCTCTGCCATGGTAGACTCCCATTAGAAGCAGAGATGTTAATGTCTTTGCCAATAGAGAAGTGGCAGCTGTAAGAACATAAATCCTACCCAGGTAATACGCCTATAGTGTATATTCATCAAACCTAAGTGGATAATAAGGAAGATGCTTGTTAGTTCCTGGCTGGTAAGCCCCAAAATGATCACACAGAAACTGTATTAATTAAATCACTGCTTGGCCCATTGGCTCTAGCTTTTTATTGGCTAATATTAAATTAACCCATTTCTATTAGTTTGTGTATTGCCATGTGGCTGTGGCCTACCAGCTGATGTTAGGCTGTCTGTCTCTGGCTTCTCTCTGACCTTGCCCTTCTTTCTCCCAGCATTCCGTAAGTCTTCCATGCCTACCTAAGTTCTGCCCTGCTATAGGTCCAAAGCAGTTCTTTATTCATTAATGGTAATGACAGCACACAGAGGGAAATCCCACATCATGAGGGGCAGAAGCAATCAATATATGTTAGAGTCATGTTGGGGCCAAGTAATATCAATTAGAACAAGTGTTGGGGACCACTCAAACATCTCAAGAACCTTTTCAATGACAGCTCTTATTAATTCATGACTTTTGTTAAAATGTTCAACAATATACTAGAAAGTTGATTACCTGCTATTGCTTTATGACCTTTTAGGTATATTCTATACTTCTTATGCCTCATTATGAGGTTGGAGAAAATTGGCTTTTCCCTCCAAATTTTATAACATAGAAATGGATTTACAAAATTGTAGCTTTTTGCAGAAACCTTATAAAGAATTTTTTCTGACAGTATAATAGAGTCAGGTAGCATGAGCTAGCAGGTTCAGTACTGTCGTGCTCATAGCCACTGCTTTAAAGCAAGTGGAATCACTCATGTTTGAGAAATTTTTAATGTATAGTTGTAATGTAAGCGGGTCTTTATCATTATAATTTAACCAACTTTATCACGTTATAATTTACATAAGATTTTAAGAGAGTAAAATTATATCTAGTTTAAGGATTCTAAAATATTGCAAGCAATCTTTTTCTTCACCTTCAGTTAGAATTATATTTTGATGTTTCATGGTTGATATTATGCTATTTTTAAAGATTTAGAGACACCTTGAAATTGAAAAATTCACAAGGACTATATGAATAATATTGTTTATTATAGAACTATAAATAATTCAAGAATTCTAAACCTAATTGTAAAAATAAAAACAATAGAGCAGTTGAGACATGATTTCATAAAAGAATGCACAGTGAGATGGGGGTGAGGATGAGGAAGAAAAGATATCATAAATTTTGTCTAATGAATCACAGTATATTAATAATACTCATTGATATAGCTTACATATCCACATATCAAACTGCTTGTTTTAATTCAAATTCTCATGCTTAGGAAATGAAATTCTATAATTCTGTGAAATTTGGCCAAATAAATTTCTAATTGAAGACAACTAACAACACTTTGCTCTCAGATTTTGTGATTTTAAATTTCTTGAATAATCTAATCCATGATCATGAATTGCTTTTGAGTCACCAACTCCATTTTCAGGGCTAGGTGAAGTTACAGGCTTCATGAGGGTGAAAATACATGCTATCTTATTCTTCTCCTCATTGCACTAATATAAAAAAAACACTTCTAAATCAGAATCTATGTCTTATTTTAAAATAGAAGTTATTTATTTTAAGCCTAGGTTTATTTGATGGGTTTACAGGTTCAAAGTAGTGCCAAATTTTATTTATATATCTGCTAGTATATTTTAGAGATAATTAGATACTTTAGCCTAATCATAAGTATCTTAATTTCTTTGTTTCTTTTTTGTTTGATTTACCTCTAAAGCTACAGACTTGGTCCTCAGTATCTATTCCCAGCTGCCTTTGAAGATTGTGTTTTTGCGATCAAGTTCTTTCTCCAGGATAAAGTTCTTGAAAAATATGGAGTGGATCCTGCTCACATCTGTATTTCAGGAGACAGCTCTGGGGGTGCCTTGGTAGGATCAGTGACTCAACTGGTATGTTATGTGTGTTATGTATGATTGGAACCAGCACAATTTAGTCCTACCTCAAAGGAAGAACTTTAGTTATTGTGTCTGAATTATGTTTTTACTGTAGTCTATAAAATGTAACATAACCAAATAAGTTTACTCTTTTGCATGATTTTAGATTTAGGTGTGGCTTTAGTCAAGCAGTTAGGTGATGTAGCATAAGTATTTCTTTTTGTTGTTGTTGTTGTTGATTTTGTCCTCATATTTCTTTGGTACTTTTTTTTTTATTGAGAAAAGGAAAAAAAAAAGTTTCCGCCTCCTTTCAGCCTCCCATTTCCCTCCCCC